>NC_136722.1:25520000-25750000 GCF_936440315.1 Barbus barbus | reverse complement strand
CTTTCACTGCGGAGAGAGCGAGACGTCAGCCTGTGTTCTGAGCACTCATCATTCATCATTACGTGTCAGACTCACTGAAAGCGGCGTATCCGCTGCCGCTGAAGAAGCTGCCGTCCTGAGCGCGTCTGAAGCAGAGACCGGCTGCGTGAGACGACAGCGCAGCGCTGAGGTTCATCTGGACACCGCTAAAAGTCACGTCCTGAACACACGCCGCCAGACTGTGTGTCACCTGAAGAACAACACAGGTTAGGATCGGTCAAACAGGCTGACGCTTATATTTATTTTGTATTATATGTTTTTCTGTTTTTGCTCAAGTAAGCAAAGGGGTTGTTTTGTTGTAGTATTGTAATATTGTATTATTGAATACATTGAGTACAACGTGTTTTGAGGTCAGTTACGTTTCCGATTCTCTTGGCGGTGTATGTGGCAGGAAGTCCGCCGAGGTGCAACTTCCCCTCCACGTCCAGCGTGTGTCCTTTAGTGGGTGTGCGGTCAGATTCTGTCCCATCCACACTGACCATCACCGTCTTCTTACTGAACTCAGCCTTCACCTGCACAAACACACAGCACACATACTGTAAACTAATCTCATTCATTGTCATAATTGTGTCCATAAACTTTGCTGTCGCTCTTAATCTACTCCATATCTTCTGTCTGAGCTGATTTTCCTCCATATTCTCACTATATCTGAATATATGAGCCATAAAAGCCTGATGGAGCAAATATAAAAAGCTTTTATTTTTGTCTAAATGTTCAATAATCGGTTGATATTATATCATGTATCAGGGTTGAGAGGGTTAAAGCTATCATGTGATCAGGACTCACGGTGTGCCAGAGGCCGTCGTTGATGGGCGTGGCCAGCGAGGCGTGGGCGGGGCCTTTCCCCAGGTCACATGACAGCTGCAGACGCCCCCCCTGCACCTGCAGAACGGCGTAATCCTGCTGGTTTGCGTTGGCCATGTAGAAGAGAACGCCGCTGTGAGCGAACGTCCGAACGGACAGCTTCACCACAAAACTGAGACGAGGAACAGACAATAACATGTTAAATTAAGATCTACGAGAGCATGTCACAGTGAACTTCTTTCAATCGTCAAAAATCTTGTATATGTGACTGTTTAAAATAGATCTAGATGGTACATCACATACTAGGTATGAAATCATTTTATAACATTTAATTTTATAATATTCTTTAATATTTAATTGTATACATTTTATCCCATTTCATTTTATATTTCATTTAAATTGCATTTATTGTGTGTGTGTATATGTATATATATATATATTTTTTTTTTTCATGGTTTTAGTTTAACTATAATACCACTGAATCAAATGCAAACAAATATTTTATCCTATTTAATTTTACAATATTTGTAATATCTGTCTATATATATATATATGTGTGTGTTTTATAAGTTTTTCTATTTTTGCTAAAGCAAGCAAAGGGGTTGTTTTGTAGTACAGAATTTCTATTAACAAAAATACTTTCTCGTCTGACTGAAAAAATATACATATACTATAAATATATACTTTCTCTTGTGTGATTGTATAAGTGACTAGAGGTTTACAATAGTTTCATTGTGTATTTAATGTTTATTTTTTTTCAGTTCCAATGCAAACAATATGTAATTTTTCCTTTTTTTTTAACAGATGATGAACTATTATCAACATGGAGTCATACTGAATACAGAATATTAGTTTAAGGAAAGTTCCTTGAGTTTAATAATCAATTTGGCTCACAGCAGCTCATAAATAATAATTGAATCTGTGAATCCTAAAGATGATGTAATGCAGTGATTGAGATGCATGCAGTAAGCTGTGATCAGCATGAGCTGCTGGCTCTGTTTATGGCAGGTTTACCTGGTTCTGACGGTCTTATTCTTGAAGCCCATGATCACGTGACTGTGTCGAGACAGTCCGAACTGCAGGGATTGTGGGATGGTTTCTGTGTGATCCGCCGCCACACACTGAGGAAGTGACCATATAAGGGCGTGAGACAGGTATGACATTCTTACAATGTTACAGATGTGAATAACACATGTTGTGTGTTCACAGAAACTCAGCGCTATCTGAAGAATGCCACACGACTCAAACACACATCTGTCATAATGACAATGAAACCTTTGAGTTCAGTGCGTCAAATAAAGAGCTATTCTAGTCACCTAAAACCACAAACATTTTTGTTATGCAACATTTTCATTTAGTTTAACTTGTGCTAAAATAACTAAAACAGAATTAAACCGTACAGAAATACAGTATATAACCAAAACCTAATAAAAATGACACAAACATACAAATAAAATTGAAAACTTTAACTCAAATTAAAATGAAACCAAAAACACAGAAATAAAAATGATAATAGTATCTCAGTGATACTAAACTAACACTGGTCACATACGGATTCTGTGGTTACTTACTAACAGTGTGAACTGTGCTCTGCATGCTCATTTATCACGTTTGTTTATGTGTGTAACACTCAGCAAACACCAGATGTGAGCAAAAATATTCTTTGAGTAAATAATGCTGCATGACTTCATTAGGAAATAGGATCAGAGACGGAGTAAAGTCAAGAGAGTGAATCAAATCAAACCAGTGTTATTTTAGTATCACTGGGATACTATTATAGCTCTATTAAGTACATATATTTAAACTAAATAAAAATGAGAAATGTTATGTTTTTTATATTTTATTTTAGATTAGATTATTTTATTAAAATTATTCTAAAATGTATTTTTAAAGTTTATTTTACTTCAAGTAACAAAAATGTTTTTATGGCTTTAGTTTTAGTGAACTATAAAAACTCAAGACAAAGAAAAAACATATCAAAGACAAACAAATGTCTAATAATGAAAATATACTTTTCAAATGACTTTTAGTTCAAATTGCCAATGAAATGATTTTTAGAATGATTTTTTCCAGCTGATGAACTATAAAAACATATACAGCCATTTAGAATCCGTCCTGCTTTTAAAGAGCTCGAGTATCGAGAAAACTGAAAGAGCTTAATAATAATAAACAATGTTATCATGCATTGATGTGGCACTGAAAACAAAACAACAAAAGATTAACAAAAACATCATGCGTCTTCGTGTTTTTTCAGAGATGTATATAAATCCAAATCTATTTGTTGTATAAATATTTATAAACGTGTTCTCTCCACTCAGGCGTCTGCAGGTGTTTCGGTGTAATCATGTGTGTGTGTGTGTGTGTGTGAGTGTGTGAGAGAGAGAGAGAGAGAGAGAGAGAGGGAGTGTGTGTGTGTGTGTGTGTGTGTGTGTGTGTGAGAGAGTGTGTGTGTGTGTGCGTTTGACTCACGCTGCTGCTGCCGTGTGTGAGCGTGCTCAGCTCCTCCGGGGGTGACAGGGGTCGCGTGGAGGGGTCAGAGGTCGGCTCTGCCTCCAGCTCATCAGGCAGAACCACACGTTTGGGTCTCTCCTCCAGCAAACAGCTGTCCATGTCCACGTTCTCATAGCGCAGAGCAGCGGACAGATCCAACAGTCTGAAACACACATTGCACCTCCACATTCATTCAACCTGCAGCTGATTATATTTCATAATACTGTACTTAACTAATTATATGTTGTCTGCACTATGTTTGTACTTTCTGTACTGGAAGCTCATAACACCAAGACAAATTCCTTGTGTGTGCAAACACACTTGGCAATAAAGCTCTTTCTGATTCTGATTCTGATTCTGAACTTTTTATATTTATATAGTGCTTCATGCAATACAGATTGTTTCAAAGAAGCATAAACAGGAAAATAACAGTGATACTGTTGCAAAATTCATCAATTATGAAACAAACTCAATTTCAACTGTAAAGCAGCTCCACAGAAGACAATAGAGTCATTATTACAGGGTTATAACGTTATAATTAAAACTAAAGGACCCAAAGCATTTTTGCTACTTGAAATAAAAGTAAACATGAACTGAATTAAATAAATAAATATAAAAAAAATTAACTTGTGTCATTTTAGCAAGTTGCCATGGCAATATATCATTTTCATTTAAAGTACCAAAATAACTAAAACTAAATAAACTAAGACTAAAATAAAAATGAATAAAGACTAGACAAATTTGATTTAAACAAATAAAAATAAAGAAAATTTCAAATTAAAGCTAAATAGTAATATTTTAAGAAATAATAAAATGACAAAAACAGAAACCAAAATTACTATAATATTAAAGTGAAAACTGAAAATACAAACATAAAATTAAAAAAACTATAATAGCATATCAATGATAAAATAAATAACATTGAGCAAAATAATGCAGTTATGTTTTTATTTAGTTTAAATGTTAATTCAGTTTAGTTCAATAGCAGTGTCATTTTAAACACTTTTGACATCTTAGGCTGTAGCATTTCTGTCCTAAAGAAATGGCCAAATATTAAAGATGAAGTGTACGTTTGAATGAACTGGTGCTTGGTCAATATTAAACAGTAATGTGTAATAATAATCATCAGGCCGTCGGCGTCTCCTGCAGGTCTTTGATGTGATGCGTAATCTATATTAGCTCTATTGTTTAGAATACATTATGTATTTTAACAGTTTTGTTCAATAAAACCATATGATTTCTTGCTTTTGATACTTTATTTGAACTCATTATTATTGCATCATTGCTATTATATATGTACTTTAAGTCATTTTAAAATCTATTATTCACTTAAATCCATTTTTATTACCAAAAAAAAACAAAAACAAAATTATAGGGCCCTATGAAATCCGTTTTATTTCCAAATTCAGTTGTGTTAAATTTTATTAATCAAAAAGCCAAAAAGAGTTTTACAGTTGTATCTGTACTAAATTCTGTTTTCCATTATTTTCTGGATTCCATTTTAATTGTTCCATTAAATTTTAATAATAAAAAGCATCTCCAATTAATTGATTTTATATTAAAAAAAAAAGTATTTTTTTTCCAGAAATACTGCACATTTACATTTTTTCACCTAAATAAATTCTATTTACCAAAATATGGTTTAATAAAAAAAATTCAAGTAAAATTTTTGATTTTTTTGCGGGAAATTAGTCGTTAGATTAACTAAAATAAAAATATTGTCGTTAGTGGCAGCCCTAGTATCAGACAAAGATACAGATTTTGAGAGATTTAGCAAGAATGTTTAGCGTCTGTGATAACAACATGATAGCTGCGAGACGCTGGTGGAGGGAACGAGGCTTGAGACGGAGTTGTGTGTGAGGGAACGAACGTAGCCTCGGTGTTGCCAGATCCAGCTGTTATAAGCGTTTTTGGACTTGTCTTTTCCAATTTTTTTAACACTTTAGAAAGTTAAAGTAGGACGTTGCAGTTTAGGGTCAGCGATATCTTTATCTTATCCTAATTGCAAAAAATGTGAAATAATTTTGGTTTATTTTTATTTATTCATTGGTTTTTGTTTGTTTTAATAGCAATATCTGGCAACACTGCATCGATGATTTGGCTGGCCTAGAACATGGGCTGGTATGTTGGGGGCGTAAACATTAATGATCCCGACTGTAACCTCACAGTCGGTGTTATGTTGGGATTCGCCTCTTTTCAAATGGCCTTTTGCACGCACGAGATTTGCATAAGGACGAGGAAACAATGGTGTCTGAGGCTCACGGTATGTCATTTCCATGTACAGAACTCTTATTATTCAACTATGCCAAGGTAAATACAGTTTTCCATTCTATGGCACCTTTAAGTCGTAGATGTGTTTGAATGAACAGAGTGTGTGTATGTGTGTGTGTGTGCGTGCGTGTGTGCGTCACTCACATGCCGTCCACCGCCGTGTTCCTGATGCAGCCGTAGAAGGAGTCGCTGGATCCGGTCTCTCCTGGAGGAACGCCGCCGATGAAGAGCCGCTCCAGAGCCAGAGCTTTATCTGCAGATGATCCCAGCTTCAGCGTCGCCTGGCTCAGCTCGTCCACAAACACTGCGATGGACCTGAAGGAAAAACACGCAGACAGAGAAATCAGACCGACTGCGCTCAACCCATCAGCAGCTTTCTGTAGCAAACGCTACTAAAACCACATCCCAATACACTCAAAACATATTTAGATTTATGCATTTGAATTGCATGTAAAATTTCCATCTGTTTGGATAACACAGTTTTAACATAAATTAATAAACTTAATGTGATGCACATTTGTAAGTCGTCATAAAAACCAAATAAATCATGGCATAGTAACAATATGCATCTATTTTATTTTATTTAAATAATCATATTTTCAGAATGCATTCATTCAAATTGCTTAAAATCAGCATACGGTTTTTAAAACCAGGGCTATTATAGTTAACTCAAACGATAAATAAATCGTTTAAAATAAAAAAAACGTATGCTGTAAATAAAAAAACTTAATCATTACTTGAAATAAAGTAAACGTTAACCGAAATAAAACATTAAACTTATTTTATTTCAGCTAGTTTCCGAGGCAACATTTCTCATGTTCATTTAGTGTTACTATATGTACTAAAATAATTCAAACTGAAATATGAATTAATAAAAATTATTTGCACATAAAAAAAAAAAAGAAAAAAAAAAAAAAGAATAAAAATGCCAAAAAACAACATTTCTAAAACTTTGACTAAAATGAAAATGAAATGTACAAATAAATTTCAAAATCTCATAAAAAATATTAATAAAAACTTGAGTTTATCAATGATATCAATGAAAGAGTTTATCAATGATTCTAAAATAATACTTATTTATTCAGTTAAGAAGTATATGGCTAGCTGTGAAACAAGCAATGTTCAGTTAATATCCATGAAATTAAAAAACAAACAAACTGGATTTATAGATGATAAATATATAAAGCTGGTTATTGTTTATGTAAAACACAGTTTATTAACACCATTACAGAAATCTGACCTGTTTAATTGATGTATGACTGTTAAATATGAATCACATTACGTTTGTTAATACAGTGTAATCCAAATGAAAGGGAATTTTATATGCAAATCTTACATTTCAGCCTGTATGTTTAGTATGAAGGTTGTGTAATATTGCTCTGTACCTTTTGTTCCTCTGCAGTATGAGCGAATGCTCCTGTCCGTCACTGAAGGAGCCGTTCTGTGATTTGACGACGGCTTTGTGCACGGCTCTGCCCTCGGCCACGCCCACATGAACCTCCAGCGATCCGGACACAAGCTTCACCAGGAGGAACGACTGAGAGCAGAGCAGCAGATGAAGCACATGAGCGACACACACACACACACACACACACACACACACACAGAAGAACCGCTTCTCAATATTATTAACGCATCGTTATCTTTAGGTCACGTCCCAAAACCATTCAAGCTGGCGGTTATTAAGCCTCTTATTAAGAAACCACAACTAGATTCTAATGAACTGGCAAATTACAGACCCATTTCAAATCTTCCGTTTATGTCTAAAATTTTAGAAAAAGTTGTGTCTGCTCAACTGTGCTCCTTCTTGCAAAAAAATGATCTCTGAAGAATTTGAGTCAGGTTTCAGGCCTCACCATAGCACAGAAACTGCACTTGTTAAAATTACAAATGACTTGCTTCTTGCTTCAGACCAAGGCTGCATCTCATTGCTAGTATTACTTGATCTTAGTGCTGCGTTCGACACTATAGACCATGATATACTCATAGATCGATTACAAAACTATACTGGTATTCAAGGGCAGGCTTTAAGATGGTTTAGATCCTACCTGTCCGATCGCTACCACTTTGTTCATTTAAATGGGGAGTCATCTCAATTATCACCAGTAAAGTATGGAGTACCCCAAGGATCTGTCCTAGGTCCTCTGCTATTTTCAATTTACATGTTGCCTCTTGGTAATATTATTAGAAAATACAGGATTAGTTTTCATTGTTATGCTGATGATACTCAACTATATATCTCAACAAGACCAGATGAAACTTCTCAACTATCTAAGCTAATAGATTGTGTAAAAAATATAAAAGATTGGATGACCAATAATTTCCTCCTATTAAATTCAGATAAGACAGAGATATTACTTATTGGACCAAAAAACAGGACACAGAATCTCTTGGATTATAATTTGCAACTAGATGGATGTACTGTTACGTCCTCTAAAGTCAAAAATCTGGGTGTTATATTAGACAGCAACTTGTCCTTTAAAAATCATATTTCCCATGTTACAAAAACAGCATTCTTCCATCTTAGAAACATTGCCAAGCTTCGAAGCATGCTGCCTGTTTCTGATGCAGAAAAGCTAGTTCATGCATTCATGACCTCTAGACTGGACTATTGTAATGCACTGCTAGCTGCTTGTCCTGCATCTTCAATAAACAAGCTACAGATAGTCCAAAATGCAGCGGCTAGAGTTCTTACCAGGTCAAGAAAATATGATCATATTACCCCAATTTTACAGTCTCTGCACTGGCTACCTATTCAGTTCCGTATCATTTACTAAATATTATTACTTGCCTATAAGGCCCTAAATGGTTTAGCTCCTGCGTACCTAACTTGTCTTCTACCACGCTACAATCCAACCCGCTCTCTAAGGTCACAAAACTCTGGACTTTTGGTAGTACCTAGGATAGCAAAGTCCACTAAAGGAGGTAGAGCTTTTTCACATTTGGCTCTCAAACTCTGGAATAGCCTTCCTGATAACGTTCGGGGTTCAGACACACTCTCTCTGTTTAAATCTAGATTAAAGACACATCTCTTTAGCCAAACATTCACATAATGCATCTTATAATCTTGTACTGCAGTTATATCTGATCAAATGTACATTATTATTATTCTTTAGCTTGGGTTGAACAAATCATTTTTGCTTCGATGGAACAGCAGCTACGCTAATTATGTCTCTATTTGTTTCTCTGTTGATTAACATCCCGTGGTAACTAGGAATGACAGAAGCTTCAGTCTGGATCCAACCCTTAAATGATCTGAGATGACCGAACACCTGAGAAAAGATAATGCCAACCCCTCAGAGGACCTCAGAGGATGCCAACGCTCAGACAACATACAGAATTACCAAATATTGCCATAAGTTACATATATTAAGGTTCTGCAATATATAAATATATTGTGGAAACTTAATTTCCTGTAGAGCTGCTTTGCAACGATTTGTATCATAAAAAGCGCTATACAAATAAACTTGAACTTGAACAGACACACACAGACACAGACACAGATGATGCTGTGAAGACTGAACAGACCTGCTGCTGCTGCGTGTGTTGTCCCGAGCTCCTGCTGAAACCCGCCAGGATCACGCCTCGCTCGAGTCTGCTGGAGAAGCTGCTCATGATCTCGGTCTGAGGAGCCAAGAGGACAGCGGGCATCTCCAGAAAACCTCCACCGAACACCGACACGCTGCGGATCGGCTGCAAACACAGAAAAACATCCTCCAAATCAGAAACTTCAAAAGAAATACTCCTTCAATTATAATTAATAATTCTCCTGGAGATGATCATCACACAACTTTACATTTCTATGTTTGTTTTTGTATAAGATAAGGGTCAAAGAATATAAAATTACAGCTGAAGACAAACTCACCTTCAGATGTGTTTGTTTTGCAGTTCAACAGACACAAGAATCCATTAAATACACAAATGCCAAAAAAACACAAAATTGTAAATTTTTAATTCATTAAATTTCAGTGTTTTATTTTGAAGTGCTTTACTTTTAAAATAATTTATTGTAATTGTATATTTTTATTGTGCCGTCAAACGATTAATCGCATCTATAATAAAAGTTTTTGTTTACATAATGTGTGTTCTGTGTATATTTATTATGTAAATATAAATACACACTCATACAGTATATATTTTGAAAATATTTGCATGTATTTACACGCCTATTTATATTAATATAATTTATATTATAAATAAATCTATTTAATATATAAAAATATTTTTTTCTGAAATATATACACATGCATGTGTTTGTATTTATATACACATAAATACAGTACACACTCATATATTATGTAAACAAAAACTTATTTTGGATGCGATTAATCGTTTAACTGCACTATATTTCTACCATTTCATTCATTTTAGCAAGTGGTTTTATTATTTTTATTTCAAAATTATTTGTTTATTTTAACTGCACATTTTTACCATTTAAGGAATTTTTAGTAATTGTTTTATTTTGATTGTTTTTATTTTTAAATGATTTTAATTTTAACCCCTTCATTCATTTTCTTTAATTTTAATTGTACATTGTTATGACTGAATTCTTAGATTTTCATGTGATGCTGTACCTTGAGGACGCAGCCTTTCTTCACTCCATAAGACTCTCTGAGCAGGTCGAAGTTCGTTCGAGCGATTTCCACATTCTTCATACAGCCGACGAAAGAGCGAGCCACAACCTGCCTCCTGCAAACATCCACAATGAAGCTGCATGTAAGACAAAAAACTACCAAAATAATGTAACCGCAGCACATCTTCAGAGAGTTTGCCCTCACCTGATTGGTCGAGAGGCCGGTAATCCACCGATGTAGATGGGGTCGAGGTCAGAGCGATTGAGGTCAGAGGCCAAACCCGGAGACTCCGCCTCCATGACCTCTCGCTCGGAGGGGTTATCAGCGGCCATCACAGATAAATGACCTGCGGACACAACACACCACTTCCTGTGAGCTTAAACCTCATGAGAAACCTATAAGATGCAATGGATCTGAGATCAGAGCAGCACCTCGGCGCTTGTTCCTCTGCAGAGCGATCCTGTACCAGCTGCCGGTGCTGTATGTTCTGCTGGAGGTCAAGGTCAGCGCTCCAGAGCCCAGTTCAAAGGTCAGGTGAACCTTCCCTTCCACCAGCTCGATGGACAGGAAGTCTCTCTACAAACACAGATGAAAAGAGAGACTGAGAGATTCTTTTTCTTTTTTTAAAGCCTCTAACACTAGCTTTCTCTATTCTTCTCTATTCTATCTATTTGTTTTCTTTTTATTTATTACATAATTATTTAGAAAAAAACCTTGCAACGTGTACTGCGTTGGGCTAACTGAGACTTGTCCTAGCACTTATTTTGATTGCTTCTATTGTCCTCATTTGTAAGTGGCTCTGGATAAAAGCGTCTGCTAAATGACTAAATGTAATGTAAATGTAAATGAGTGAGACGCTGAGGAGCGTAAGGAGGTGAGAAGTGAACGTACGGTGCCGTTGGAGGCCAGATACAGCAGCAGGCCATTCGGAGACAGAGTCTTGAAGAACATGACAACGCTGGTGGACATGGAGCGCAGAGACTTCTCCACCACAGAGAAACCACTGCCATCGAAGTGGAACGACGTGTCTTCAGTGCGCGGACTGATGGATGAGAAACACGAGAGAGCGTGACTGTTTCCATTTACCACTCATCAAAAACACATCTGAAGACTAGCTGGAAACAGGGCTGGAGTGCAGGTGATTGCTAGGGTGTTTTCAAGTGGTTGCTAGGTGTCATAGATGGTTGCTAGGGTGTTGCTAAGTGGTTTCTAGGGTGCATTGAGTGGTTGCTAGGGTGTTGTGGGACCTAGGCAGTTGTTATGGTGTTTCCAGTGGTTTCTAGTTGTCATAGTTAGGTTGCTAGGGCATTGCTAGGGTGCATTGGGTGGTTGCTAGGGTGTTGCTAAGCTGATGTGGGACCTAAGCAGTTGTTATGGTGTTTTCAGTGGTTGCTAGGTATTACAGACGGTTGCTAGGGCATTGCTAAGTGGTTGCTAGGTGTCAAACAGTTTCCAGGGTGTTCTGTGGGTTGCTAGTTTGTCACTAGGCAGTTGTTATGGTGTTTTCAGTGGTTGCTAGGGTGTTTTGGGTGGTTACTAGGCAGCTGCTAAGTGTCATGAATGGTTGCTAGGGCATTGCTATGTATTTTCTAGAGTGTTGCTAGGATATTGCTAGAGTGTTTTCAGTAGTTTCTAGACAGCTCCGAGGTGTCATAGATAGTTACTAGAATGTTGCTACATAGTAGCTAGGGTGTTTTCAATGGTTGCTACTGGTGCTAGTTGTCTTAGATGGTTGCTAGGACATTGCTATGTGGTGGGTAGGTTGTTCTGGGTGGTTGCTAGGGTGTCGCTAGGCAGTTTCTAGTGTTTTCAGTGTCTGCAAGGCAACATAGGTGTTGCTATGGTATCTTTATATCTCTATAAGGTGTTGCTATGGTACCTTTATATCTCTATACGGTTGCTAGGCTGAACTGGATGGTTGCTAGGCAGTTGCTATAGTGTTTTCAGTGTCTATAAAAGCATTATAGATGGTTTCTAGGGCGTGGGCAGGCAGCTGCTATGATATCTTTATGTCTCTATACGGTTGCCAGGCTGCACTGGATGGTTGCTAGGGTGGGTGAGTGGTGTGTTTCACCTCATGAAGCAGCCGCCGCATTCTCCCTGTCTCTCAGCGTAGTTCCACAAGCCGATGTTGTTCTCGTTGAGCGATGCTTCGCTCATGCAGCCTCTGAAGTGGGTCATTCTCACCGCTGGGGGTTTCTGGGAAAAACACAAGGGATGTAAACAGGGCTAAACACAGAAGAACCCTGAGGAACTGCAGCCAGATCTTCATCTCACCTTCACCTGAGCGCCGAGGCCCCCGACGAACACCCAGGTGGATCTGCTGATGTCCATCACGGTGGAGGAGCCGGACGCTGTGGTCTTCACTGCAGGCAGCGGCTCGGAGTCCGTCTGCTGGACGGTGAGGGTCCCGTGTCTCCCGAACCTACGGCACAATCACAGGAGAACCAGACATCAGAGTCTGTCATTCAAAGAGAAGAACCCAAACGTCCCATCAGCGCTGAGTTACGAACCGCGTCGCGTTGATCCTGTGCCACTTGTCGTTGTTGATCTGAACGTCGGGATACTCCAGTCTGGTGTGTCCAGAGCCAGTGTCCCACAAGAAGGACACCTTCCCATGACGCATCTCCAGAGCCATAAAATCCTCCTGATGTGGATATAAACACTTATTTATATAAACTGAGACTTTACACATTGAAATATACATACAATCATACTGCATACATAAAAAAGATTTTTGACTGAAACCAACTGAAATAAGTTGAATCCCTAAAATTATTAACTGGAAATAAATAAAAACTAAAGCTAAAATAAAAATAAATTCAACATAAATAGTAAAGATTACAAAAAAACAATTACAAAAAACAAATAAAAATGACAAAAGCACACAACAAAATTACTAAAACCTAAACTAAAATAAAAGTGAAAATATAAAAATAAAAGCTAATTCAAAATATTAATAAAAACTATAATAATTACGATATAACAATATATAAATAATACTTAAAAACAAATCACTGAAATAAAGTGGAAATAACTAAAAATAAATTAATGAAACTACATAGAAATGTAAAAAAAATAACAAGTAATAAAAATGTCAAAAGCACATAACAAATTATTAAAACTTTACTTAAAATTAATTTTTTAATGAAACCTAAAAAAAATATAAACATAATAGCAAATGTAAAATGATTAAAAACTATAATAGTAGGTTAAAAGTTTAGTTAACGCTTTAAAAGTTTAAAGTTTAATAAGTAAAATTATTAACTGGAAATAAATTAAAACTAAAACTGAACTAAAAATAATTTACACTTAAATAATGATTTTACAAAAAATAAATGAAGAAAATCACAAATACAAATGACAATTAAAAAAACAAAATTCAACCTAAATAGTAATATTATATTTAAAAACATACAAATGACAAAAAAACAAATCAAACTTACTAAATCTCAAAATAAAACCAACATGAAACCTCATTAAAAAGCTCATTAAAAATATTAATAAAAACTATAATAGTATATAAACAAAGTTCAAGTTGAATCACTAAAATTATTAACAGAAAATAAATAAAAACTAAAACTGATATAAAAATAAATGTAACCTAAACAGTAATACTATAATTTTTTTTTTATAAAAATGACAAAAAGCACAAAATTAAAACAAAAATTTAAATGAAAACTTAATAAAAAAATAAAAGGTAATCCAATTAATAAAAGCTAAAAGAGTATATAAACACTACTAAAATGACAGTGTGTCAAGTAATCTGATTTGACGTACGCTGGCGCCGCTGCCCATATAGAAGAGCAGGTTGTCCGGTTCGCTGGTCTTCATGGTCAGCGTGAGCGTGTTGAAGTTACTGGACGTTATCTCTGGTCTGTACGCTCGCACACAATCCCGGTCCGCAGAAACAGCCACTTTAATCTGCAGAGATCAGAGCGTGAGCGGCCGCTTTATAATGCTGTGCTATAGGGCTGTCAGAACGGCTGATTGGACTTAAACATTATTAATATTTCATTCTAATTTAAAAGGCATAATTTCAGTTGGGGGGGGGGGGGGGGGGGGGGGCTTTTGGCTTCTCTCCTGAGGACACAACAGGGAGCATCGAGCAAAATATTACTAATGACCGTTTATTGAAGCAATAAAATAACATGACTATCTTTTTAAAAAAGTGCATAATGTTTAAAATAATGTTTCTAAACCGTATAGAATTAGTTAAGTTGTATAAACAATTGTAAACAAAACAGCATCATGCATGTGTTTATAGTTTAATACAAAGAACTGAAAACGAAACACAAAGAGTGCTTTTCTATTTAAAATCATGAGATGCAGTGGGATTGGAAACGGTTGAACTAAAAGTTGAACTTACATTAATTTGATATGCTTTCTAAACATGCGGCTCTCGTTCAAGAGTGATAGATGTTCCTCTAGAAAATGTGCTAAATATGTGTTCTGTGTGAACGGCTTGGTTTCAGTTTTGACGTAAACAAGATCTTCTGCGCATTGATGTTCTCTTTTTCCACAATATTTTGAATGAAGACCGTAGCAGCGCCGCATTCAGTGGGTTCAACTGGATTAGCTATAAAAACATTCAAATGCAACGACACTCACATCGTCATCACATCTCGAGCGCCTCTGATAAAGCTGCCTGACGCACACATATGCAACGTTTTTGGATTCGAATGTGGATTTTTATTTTAAATTCTAAGAATATTCGAAATACAATTTTTTTCTGACAGCCCTACGGTGTTATTCTGAGAGTCACGTGACGCGAGCCTCACCGACGCCGCCTGCTTGCGAGCCTGGTTGATCAGCTCCTTGATCTCCGACAGGTTTCTGCTCAGATTCTCTCCCAGCATCTGCAGCGGCTTCAGACGCTCGAACAGACGCTCGGTCTTCAGGTGAGCCTCGCTCAGTCTGGATCTGGCCGCGCTGGCTGAGGGGCGAGACGGGCATTTACTCATTACTCATTTACATTTAGCAGATGCTTTTATCCAAAGAGACTTACAAATGAGGACAATAGAAGCAATCAAAACCAACAAAGGAGCAATAATATACAAGTCTCGGTTAGCCTAATACAATACATGTAGCAAGGTTTACAGTGGCATGCAAAAGTTTGGGAACCTCTTGCAGAATCTGTGAAAATGTGGATAATTTTACCAAAATAAGAGAGATCATACAAAATGCATGTTATTTTTTATTTAGCACTGTCCTGAGTAAGATATTTTCCATAAAAGATGTTTCTCAGAAAAAGCGCACGTCAGACCAGCGCACGAATTAAACATTTAACCAGCAAGGCTTGTGTGCAAATAATGTACTTTTGCGATCATGAATAAGTGCAGTGTCCTGTCAGAGTAACTCTACTGCTGTATGTCCTGTTGTACAGTAAATAGAGACGGAGACCAGAACTGTATTTGATATAATGTGTGCTGTAGCACGATACTACCATATTTCTTCAAAAGCAGATCGTGGAGACATTTTTATCGTCCACGATCAAAAATCGTCATATCGCACACCCCTAGTTAGAGGGTCAAATAAAGATGGAAGATATGTTTTTAGCTGTATATTAGCCGTGTTTTTACTCTTCTCATATGAAGAGAGTTTAGTGAAATCCCTCACCGGTCTCCTCCGAGTCTCTGACCAGCTGGACGGTGCTCCTGATGCTGTGATTGGCCGAGGCGACAGCAGAAGACGACGCGTCCAGCTTCACACGATAGTCCTCCAGACGCTCCAGAGCTTCCTGTAAAGATGCATTCGCTGCTTCCGCCTGCTGCTTGGCCTCGAGGACCTCAGCTCTGCTGCCTGAGAAACACAATCATCTGATATTACAGACCGGCAGATTCATTTAGCCGCTGTGCATCAATTTAGAAAAAACTTACTCAGAGGTACATGAGAGGACAAAAACATCTGTCAGAAAACGGTCAAAAATATCATATATTAATATTTTTTTCTGCTTTGACTGATTTTTTTTTTTTCTTTTTACAAACATCAGCCCTGATCATAATTACCAAAAATTAATTCATTGATTTTCAGGATTTTAACCTGAAATGCCAGTTTGCTAACATAATGCCACTGTAGTCAAAAAACAAATAAATCTATTATTTTCTGCATATTAAATGCTAAGCACATTTTTTGGATTAATACAGTGTAAGATATGTCAGTGATTAGAAACATAATTAATTATGATGCATCATTATTTCTTGTGCTGTCTGATTAAAATAAATAAATAAACAAAATTGTGCCCAAATGGTAAAAAAAATTATTAAATTATTAAAATATATATATATATATATATATATATATATATATATATATATATATATATATATATATATATATCTATCTATCTATCTATCTATCTATCTATCTATATATATATATATATATATATATATATATATATATATATCTATATATATATATATATATGCTGTAAAACAATTAATCGCGTGTACTGTGTATATTTATTATTTATATATAAATACACACACATGCATGTATATATTTCAGAAAAATATTATGTTTGTATATTAAATATATTTATATATAATATAAATTATATGAATATAATAAACTACATGTAAATATTTTAAAAATATATACAGCATGTGTGTGTTTTCATATACAGTATACATAATAAATATACACAGTACACACACATATATTATGTAAACAATAACTTATTTTGGATTAATCATTTCACAGCACTAATATACACATACACACACACACACACACATAATATAATAAATATATAGTAAAAAAAAAAATAGTAAACATTTCTAGGCACTGCTAAGAGAATGAAAGGCTATTAATAAAGAATGCATAATTTAATGCCTAAATGGTACTGTAACTAAATATAACTAAAATAATTGGTTTTAATGGACACATTTGTGGTACTGAGTCCTGAGTGTAACTATTTTTTGTACCTAGCGCAAAATAAAGTATTTCTGAAAGCCAATGAGGGTGAAATATTAAAATAATTTTTTTTCTTTCTTTGCAACATTTATGCTGTTTGCATTTACAGAGCCAAAATTAGAAATAAAACAAAATAAAGTGAAAAGGACAAAAGTTGTCCCAGAGGACGCTCGAGGGTTAACGTACCGTTAGGGAGGTTCCTCAGGATGTTCAGGGCTTCTGGGAGCATCTGTGTGAAGTTATGAACGTTTGCTCTAACCAGACTCAACCTGCTGGTCACTTCACTGACGTTAAACACCAGCCCTGAAACACACAGACAGGAATATGATTATTATCTGATTATTCTCTGTATGAATGATTTCAGGTTTGAGTGGCGTGTTCACCTTCTGTGTGGTTCTTCAGAGATCCGCTGGTGTCCAGAATCTCAGAGCTCCTCTGAAGCACCGTCGTCCCCTGCTCAGTCAGCGAGCGCTCGGACTCTGACGTCTTACACAAAACACACATCAGCATCACTAAACACTGGGCTTTGATATCATCCTGATTTCTGAATATCTGATGATGTGTAGCATTTTTTTTGTCAGCCGAACGCCTTAGATGTGAAACATTTTCTTAAGTCCCCCACGTTAATGTTTCAATTATTTAGCAACACATTGTCACACGACATGCAAGTAAACAGATAAAATATCTAATCTTTTTTTAGTAAGTGATTCATTTTTGTTTTTATTATTTTCTATCGTTTAAAAAAATTTTTTTTTTTAAAGTTTGGAATCAGCGAGATTTAATGTTTTTTTTTATTATCTTTTGCTTATCAAGGCTGCATTTATTTGATCAAAAACAGAGAAAAAACATTAATACTCTGAAATATTATTACAGTTTTCTATGTGAATGTGTGTTAAACTGTAATTTATTTCTGCGATAAAAGCTGTATTTTCAGCATCATTACGTCTTCAGTGTCACATGATCTTCAGAAATCATTCTGATTTATTATGAATATGCTTATTTATTATCAATGTTGGAAAGTTTTGTGCTGCTTAAAAAAAAAAAAAAAAAAAAACCGATGAATGAAAAATAATGATGAATAAAAAGTTAAAAAGAACGGCATTTATTCAAAATAAAAATCTTTAACAATATAAGTCTTTACTGACACTTTTTATCAATTTAGCACATCCTTGATAAATAAAAGTATCCATTTCTTTAAATTCTTAAAATTTAATAAAAATGACTGATCTCAAACTTTTGAAAGGCAGTGTATATAATATAATTTCACTATTATATATATATATATATATATATATAAATAAAAACACACACACAAAATATTTTGATAAATAATAATAATAAAAAAAAATAATAATTTTATATATAATATATATATATATAGAAGTAGCATTTACTGTGAATCGAGCCACTCTGAAAACACACTGTTATCAGATGCAGGCTTGTAAATAAACTGTGTAGCAGACTATATACTATAATTAAATGTAAGTTATACTGTAGCCCTATTTGTTTATTTTACAGTTACATTTGATTGAATTATTAGCTTGTGATTTAACAGTATCCTGAAGCTGTGATTGGTTGACGTACCTGATTGAGGGCGGAGCTAGCGCTCTGATTGGCGGCGTGGGCCAGATCTTCAGCCAGCTGTGTGTTTTCTCTGATGTTGGTGTTGGTTTGAGTGGCGCTGGTGGCGTTTGCTGCTGCAGGTCTGACCTCAGACAGAGAACTGAACCACAACAAACATATTCAGTCTCATAATCAGGTATTTGTGATCTGTTTGGTGAGATATTCTGAGGGTCACGTACCGGTTAAGAGCTTGTGCCTGTTTGCTGAGAGCTTTCGCGTGATCCTCGGCACTGTACACCAGCTGCAGGGCGTCTCTTTTGGTCAAATCCATCACTAAAGTGTCCACGTGCTTCCTGAGAGCCGGACTCCATCCTTCCAGATCATTCCTCATCTCATCCAGAGTCTGGAACCACAAACAAATGCATCTTAACACGGCAAAAAAAAGCTGATCTTACTTATCTTACTTAAGATTAAATATCTTATGTTATTTTGCTTATCTAGTAAATGCATCCTAATTTAATAATCTTTAGATATTTTGAATAGAAACAAGACAAAAATACCAAGTAAGATGTTGCAGTGTTAATTACAGACACTGTGTCATTTATGTCTAAACAGAGTTCAGTGATGTAGAAAGGTCACTTACAGCCGTGCCATTGCCAATGTCTTCCGCGATATTGAGAGCATCGGTCAGCAGGTCTTGAGCTTCCTGTACCTGCGTTTCTACTTCCTGGTTCAGACTGCTGACCTTGTTCCTGGAGACCTGGAAAATAATTACAAATATTAATGTTTCTGAAAGAGTCTCTTCTGCTCACCAAGGCTGCATTTATTTGATCCAAAATACAGTAAAAATTAGAAATATTATTTTAATATAAAACAACTGTTTTCTATGTGAATATGTGTTAAACTGAAATTTATTTCTGTGATCTGCAGCTGTATTTTCAGCATCATTACTGCAGTCTTCGGTGTCACATGATCTTCAGAAATCATAATAATATACTGATTTACTGCTCAACAAACATTTCTGATTATTATCAATGTTGAAAACAGTGCTGCACAATATATTTGTGGAAATACACTATATTTTTGACACTATAAACTCAAAAGTTTGGGTTAAGTAAGATTAAAAATTTATATTATTCAGGAAAGATGCATTAAATGGTTTAAAAGTACCAGTAAAAACATTTATAATGTTACAGTAGATTTCTATTTCAAATAAATGCTGTTCTTTTGAACTTTCTGTTAATCTGTGAATCCTGAAAAATAAAATATATCAGTTTCCACAAAAATATTGTGCAGCACAACTGTGTTCAACATTGATAATAATCAGAAATGTTTGTTGAGCAGTAAATCAGTATATTATTATGATTTCTGAAGATCATGTGACACTGAAGACTGGAGTAATGATGCTGAAAATACAGCTGCAGATCACAGAAATACATTATATTTCAACATTCACATAGAAAACAGCTGTTTTAAATTTAAATATTTCACAGTTTTCCTGTATTGTTGATGAAGTGAATCCTCTGTGCTGAAGTCGTGACTCACAGTGAGCTTCTGTAGGTTGGTCTGGATGTCACTGTGCAGGTGGTGGCTGTGGTTGTTGTGGCTCTTGGCCATGTTTAGGGCCTCCTGGACCTGCAGGAGCCGCTGGTTGTATCTGCTGAGGGCTGTGGAGATGTTCTCCTGTCTGAAGCGGTTGTGACTGTAGGGTTTTGACATCTCATCCTGAACCTTCTCCAGCACAGACACTGCAGAGCTGCACACACACACACACACTTACATTTAGCAGACGCTTTTACCCAAAGTAACTTACAAATGATGACAATAGAAGCAATCAAAACCAACAAAAGAGCAATAATATGCAAGTGTTATGACAAGTCTCAGTTAGCCTAACACAGTACATGTAGCAAGGTTTATACATACATACATACATATATATATATATATATATATATATATACACACACTAGGGGTGTGTGTAGGGGTGTGCGATATGACGATTTTTGATCGTGGACGATAAAAATGTCTCCACGATCTGCTTTTGAAGAAATATGGTAGTATCGTGCTACAGCACACATTCTGTCAAATACAGTTCTGGTCTCCGTCTCTATATACTGTACAACACCACATACAGCAGTAGAGTTACTCTGACAGGACACTGCACTTATTCGCGATCGCAAAAGTACATTATTTGCACACAAGCCTTGCTGGTTAAATGTTTAATTCGCGCGCTGGTCTGACGTGCGCTTTTTCTGAGCGCATACACCTGAAGCCCGCACTAAAAAGCCTGTCTAAAAGCGCCTGATTACTCAACTAACTTATCTTTTGCGCTAATACTGTCAAAACACACAAGGTTTACATACAGACTGAGTTGGTTATCTCTAAAATGAAAGTAAATAGTTAAGAGAGAAACGGATGCGTGTCTGTATATTAGATGCGTGCAGCTCTTAAAGGGACAGGACACTAAACATGCTGTCGACTGTCATTAAAGGGATAGTTCACCCTAAAATTTAATTTCTGTCATTATTTACTCACTCACATGTTGTCCTAAACCTCTATTAATTTCTTGTGCTGAACCCAAAAGAAGATATTTTGAAGAATGAGGGTAACCAAACAGTTGCTGGTCCACATTGACTTTGATAGCAGGACAGAACAATCCTATGGAAGTCACTGAGGACCAGAAACTGTTTGGTTTTCCACCTTCTTCAAAATAGCATTTATGTTCAGCAGAAGAAAGAAACTCATTCAGGTTTAAAACTACTTTTGAGTAAATGATGGTATAAAAATAAAACATTATGACAAAATTGACAGACAGATTTATTTTTATCATATAGACTATAGACTATTTATTTTGGGGGGCAACTATTCATTTAACGTTAACAAAACAACAAAACACAAAAGAGAACAATCACTCGCTATTCTTGACTGAAAAACTTTAATACAGTTGCTTTAGGAATCAGTCTCTGTTTTATTCTTATACTTGTTCATTCAGTTTCATTGAATGCTCTGCTAAATACACCTATTGTACCTGAAAATAAAGCACAGTTTGTTTTATTTGTATATTGTATTTGTAATGTGTATCTTTGTTCTTATTTTTTTATAAGAAAGATAAAATAATGACAAAGATTTTCATCTTCACCCACTTTGGCCTAAATATCTGCCATGCATCTTTGTCTTTCTAGTTTGGCTGTAATGCTCAGACAACTTGTAAAACCAACATGACAAAGAATCGTGATAAAATCGTGAATCGTGATATTTCTAAAAAAAATCGTGATATGATATTTTTCCCATATCGCCCACCCCTAGGTGTGTGATATAAAGAAAAAAAAGATGTCTCAATATTTTTGGGGATTTTTCGATAACGATAATTCGACGATATTTTGCAGAGTGTGTTATTGTGGTGATATCTGACTACCGTGGACAGCTGCAGTTTCTGATATTCTTCATATTCTGTGTGGTCAGTTCACATCAGCAGAGACCTCAGGTGCGGAGACCCAGTTACCTGCCCGATTGGTACATTGCTGGAGTTAACCCACTCCACCATTAAAGTTTACGTGGTGGCCATTGCGGCCAACCACGCTCCTGTCGGTGGTCAGTCAGTGGGTAGACACTCCCTCGTTACACGTTTCCTCCGCGGTGTGCTGAGACTGAGGCCACTGGTACGTTCACGTGTCCCCACGTGGGACTTGGTTGCGGTGCTAGAGGCTCTTTGCAAGGCTCCCTTCGAGCCCATCGAGGAGATATCTGACAGACTCCTCACTATTAAGACTGCCTTCCTTCTGGCTATTTCCTCTCTAAAGAGGAGTTGAGAGTTGGTGATCTTCAGGCCCTTTCTGTGGCCCCTGCCTATCTTGACTTTGTGCCCTGCACGGCCAAAGTTTTTCTCTACCCTCGAGCGGGGTATGTACCTAAAGTTCCCGCTGTTACACCACTGCCCATCATACTTCAGGCCTTCTGTCCTCCTCCCTTCAGGGAGCCAGACCAGCAGAAGCTTAATTGTATGTGTCCAGTACGAGCACTGGGGACGTACATCCACAGAGCTGCCCTGTGAAGAAAGGTGGACCAACTGCTTGTGTGCTATGGTCCCCCTAAGAGGGGTCTTCCTGTTACAAAGCAGACCCTCAGTAGGTGGATAGTGGATGCGATTAACACTGCCTATGAGTCCTCTCAGCTCCCCCCGCCGATGGGAGTCAGAGCTCACTCAACCCGAGGTGTGGCGCCCTCCAAGGCCTTCTTAGCAGGTGTATCTATGCAGGACATTTGCAACGCTGCTGGGTGGTCCATGCCCCTCACTTTCGTGAGGTTCTACAACCTCGACATGCGAGCCACTCCGGGCTCTTCTGTGGTCTCGTCCTAGTACACACTGGGCAGGGACTTGTCAGTCTGGCGGCGTGGGTATCTCGTTCCCTAAGCGTTTTCGGACGCAGCTCGAGTTCCTGAAGGGGAACATCTCAGGTTACGTATGTATCCATGGTTCCCTGAAGGGAACAAGACGCTGCGCCTTGAGGCCACACCTCCGGCACCCCTGCCAGCGCTTGCTTCATTCTTAGAAGCTGAAGACGGCTCCGCCGCACGTGCTTTTAAAGCTTCCTGGCCGTGACGTCACCCGCCCATGACGCCTCGCCCTTCCATTGGACTGATTGTACAGATGATTCAGAGCGCGGTCACGCTGAAGGCGTTCCCTAAGCGTTTTCGGACGCAGCGTCTCGCGTTCCCTTCGGGGATTCATGGTTACGGAGACGTTTTTGTTTACATCATGTGTGTGTACTGTGTATATTTATTATGTATATATAAATACAAACACATACAATATATATTTTGAAAATATTTACGTCTATATTTATACTCTAAATATATTTATATATAATATAAATTATATATAAATATATTTAATGTATAAACATGACATATTTTTTCTGAAATGTATACATGCATGTGTGTGTGTATTTAGACATACATAAATATACACAGTACACACATGTAAACAAAAACTTTTATTTTGGATGCAATCGCGATTAATCATTTAACAGCATTAATATATATATATATATAAAAAGAATAGAGAAAGCTAGTGTTAGAGGCTTTTTTTTAAAGAAAACAAGCAGTTAGAAAACGAATAGAGAGTGCTAGTGTTAGAGGGTCAAATAAAGATGTAAGAGATGCAGACATGCACTACATTACACACAGGCTGGGACACGTGTATCTGCGCAGACGTAAAGCAGATGAGAGTTTGATACCTGAGCTCGTCCTCCGCCGACGAGCCGCAGAGCGTCAGATTAAAGGCTCTGATCTTCTCCAGCGAGACGCTCGTCTCCTGCAGCAGGAACGTGCTGTTCATCTCATCCAGACCCTCGTTTACCGTCACGTTCACTGAACGCAGCTGCTCCATCAGGCCTGAGCCAATCACAGAACAGCAATCAGATCATGCGTTTATCAAATTATATTTGTTACTGACTCAAGTGTAATGCATCTAAAACAGACTAGATCTTTTATTTAGACTGATTGAATCTGTTTTAGGTATTATAATTAGTTTTATTCATTATAATCTGTTATGCTCTAGTATTATTTATATACTATTATATTACTTATTAATATTTTGAATTAGCTTTTATTTTTATATTTTCAGTTTTTTTTTTTTGTATTTCACACTTTAAGTTGATGTTTTTCCATCTAATATTTATTTTATTTCAGATTTATTTCAATTAATAAAAAAATAATAATTTTTTTTGTTTAGTTGTAGCTAATGATAATAACACTGCTTTAGGTGCATTTCCCTTTGAGACAAGTGTTAATAACATCAAAAATAAAATAAATCTGTTTATGCAGTGCTATTTTAGTATTATTTATATACTACTAAAGTATTCATTAATAATTTGAATTAGCTTTTATTTTTAGATTTTCAGTTTTAGTTTAAGTTTTAGTAATTTTGTTTGGCTTTTGTCATTTTTATTTATGTTACCTTGGCAACTAACTGAAATAAAATACATTTTAAGTCTTCCATCTAATATTTTTATTTTATTTTATTTAAGCTTTACTTAATTTAATGAAAATGATTTTTAAGAGTTTTGGTTTTAGTTAACGATATCAACACTTGCTTTAGAGGCATTACTCTTTGATGCATAAATAAAAATAATTAATTAATATTTACTCATTATTAATTAATATATTAAAATACATTAAAACAATAAAGCAAGCAAAATAAAGTGTTTGTTACTGTGGATGGCAGAATGAATGTTGCTGATGAGGTCCAGCAGCTGTTTGCTCCGAGCAAATCTCTCCTCTGAGGTCAACAGCACATCTTCAGTGCCATCAAACACACTCTGGACCTACAGGTGAAGGAACACACACACACACTGAGTCCCAGCATCAGTCACCGGTTGTCATGGATACAGTGATGATGGACAGGAGCTGTACCTGCTGCTGTAGGTCAGTGATGTGATTGGTCAGGTTGCTCAGATGTTCCTCTCCTGCGCTCAGCTGATAATCTGTGCTCTGCTCCCACGACCTCAAACTCTGCCAATCAAACATGCTCATTTACTTATGAATTATTCATACACATACAGTTCCTTACACATGCAGGGCTCCAGACTGCGAACAAAAGGTCGCATTTGTGACCATTTTTTCTGCCGGTGCGACTAATTTTTGTGAGCGGTTGCACTGGCGCGATCACCACGTTGTTCGTGGATGTGCTGCGAGATCCAGTGAGAAGCATTCAAATTCTGCTTAAAAGTCTGTGTTATAAACAGCGCTGATATACATCAGAAAACCATAAGTATTAATGCTAACTATAACCATGGTGTGGTGTTAGAAATAGTGGAATGCATTACATTATTCATTTCAGGGTTTGTACAGCCTTTTGTGAGAAATTCAAGCACTTTTCAATGACTTTCAAGCATTTCACACAACTGTTTCCAGCACTTTAAAGCTCTAAAATGATCCAATAAACAAATACTTATGTAAAATTAAAATAAAAACACATCAAATCACAATTACAACCAGGAGACGGCAGCAGAGGAGCACTTATTGGCTTATTAGTCATGAATTTGTACTTTTTCTCTATATTTTTTAATTATAAAATCACTTTTATAAAATATCAAATCAGCAAAAAATCAGATTTTGTCAGAATTGTGCACTTTTTTTGTGCATGAAGAAAGAACAGTCACAAAGTGCCTTGGAAAAACAAATTTGTGACTAAATCTCACATAATCACTGAAGTTGGTCAGTTCCATATACTACTATAGAAGAATAATGGTACATTTAATAAGAGTGGAATATATACATTTTCTATTAAACAAATTAAATTTTGCACGTTACTGTTGTTAATAAAAGTAAATTTTTTTATGCATCCCAACTCAAGCTTAGTGCTTTACTGTCAAATGTGCATAAACATGAAATGAACATGTAATATTATTAGTAACTGTACTTAATGTAAAACAAGAGTAATTTCATGATTAAATTAACCCCGTGACTGACCTTGACCGCTCTGGTCTGGTTCTCGAGGGTCACCAGCTGGCTGTAGGGAGTGAGAACGACCCCCGACAGGTTCAGAGACACGATGGACCCGTCTAAAGCGTCCAGATCGTCCAGCAGCGCTCCGGTGCAGTCGTTATCACACGCTGCAGGACACCAGATGATGACACGGATTTTACTGAACTGAATTCATCTGAATAATGACTCTACTGTCTTCTGTGGAGCTGCTTTACAACATTAACAACTGAAGAGTTCAGATGCAAAAGCCTCAAAGTGCTGTCGGACATTTTCTTCTAAAATGAGTATTTTTCCTCAGGCTCCTGTATTTATGTTATTTCACTTTAATGGCAATTAAAAGAACCTATTCATTGTCATTAAAGTGAAATTACTGAAACTACACATAAGAAAACTGCTCATTTTAGAAGAACATTTTAGACACCAAGAGGCTTTTACTTCTGAACTCTTGTTATTTTCCTGTTTATCTCCGTGAAGCTGCTTTGAATCAATCTGTAAAGTGCTTTATAGTATTTATAATACTATGAATTTTATTTATCATTTTTTGATATTTTAAAATATTTATAATTAGCTTTTATTTTTTTCAGATTTCATTTTTAAGTTTAAGTTTTCCCACCTAATATTTATATTTTATTTCAGCTGATTTTTAATAGTTTTAGTTCACAATAAGAACACTGGTTTAAGGTGCATTACTGTTTATTAAAAAAAAAAAAATAAATGAAAATTATTTTAGCATTGATTATTTACTATTATAGTATATTAATCCTGTATTTATTAATCTGAATAATGACGCTATTGTATTTAATGAAGCTATAATTTGAAATCGATGAATTTTGCAACATGATCACTTATTTCCCGTTTGTTTCTGTTTTGAATCAGTCAGTAGTGTATAGAGCACTGTTACTCACACACACACTGCTCGCTGACCAGCATGTGTCTCTCCTCGCACTGGTCACACAGATGACCTCTGACCCCGGGCTTACACTCGCAGCTCCCGGTGCGTCCGTCACAGACGCTGTGCACTGACCCCGCCCTGCTGCACCTGCACACCTGGCACCGCCCACCTGCCTCAGACGGGTTACCATAGAAACCCACCGAACACCTGAGGGACACGGGAGAGAGTGTTAGTGTACGAGTGTGTGTGTGAGTGTGTGCGTGCGTGCGTTAGAGTGTGTGTGTGTGTGTGTGTGTGAGTGTGTAACCTCACCTCTCACAGTAACGACCCTCGTATCCCTCCTCACAGCGATCGCAGTGGAAATCACCGGCGCCCTCTAACACACACGTCGAACTGAAACTACAGACACACAAATACCGAAATAAAATCAAAATAGCAATATGACTTAATATATTTAAATAAATACTTTTTTTTAATATATTTCTATATTTTATATATTTATTTATATGTAATTACACCCACATACATATATATTTAATTACATGCTCTATCAAATTTCACTAAAACATACACGTTCAGTTGTCAAACTGCCAAAATAAAAGCTTAATGGTTTAATATTTGAAAATGTAAAAATTAGTATTGTAAATTTGCAGTTGTACTATAAAATAAGATTATTTTATTAAAATAATCTACTATCAGTGAGATACTATTATAGATTTTATTAATAGTTTGAATTAGTTTTATTTCTATATGTTGCTTTTGTTTTAATTTCTGCTGAACTATTGTTTATTATTTTTTTTGTAATGTTTAGTAATTTTTTTAATATGTCTAAATAGTTTTTAATAATTTTTTGTTTAAGTATTAGATCAATTTATTTTAGTATATCAAGTTTAAATTAAAAAAAATAAGAAATGTTTACTTGGCAACTAGCTGAATTAATACAATTTTTAATAAAAATAAATAAAATGCATTTTGTTCCTCAATATTTTTATTTAATTATAGTCATTATTATTTGCACTCAAAAATGTTATCAGAATAAAGTTTTCTTTTTTTTTAATTATTTTTATTTTGCATAAAGTCATCCTACTCATTCTCTAATTATTAAGTACTTCATAATAAATCTATTCAAGTCATTTGGTGAAAATTCCTGCATTTTTTCATTTCTTAAAATAGCAGAAGAACTAAATATTGTTGTGCAGCTCTAACATGAACCACTACTCAATTTCATTTCATCGGCATTCTGTTATTCCTAATTCTGATTGGCTGATTTCCAGAACTGTTTCTATTGGCTAATTTCCAGAACTGCTACAGGTGAGCATGTGACCACGGCAGTGTCATGTGACCTCACCTTTGACCCCGTAGTGGACAGGCGCACAGCGAGCAGTCACTGACGGAGCCCTGCACCTTCCCATAATGCCCTGCGGCGCAGACGTGGCAGTGCTCTCCTGCGGTGTTGTGCTGGCATCCCTGAACACAATGATATCAGCATCTCAAGCAGCTGCTTCTGAGTTCATTATCAGTTATTTGGATGTATTTCTCACCAGACATTCGCCCGTGTCCAGGTCACATGACAGGCTGTGGTTGTTGCACTGGCAGGGAACGCAGGGCCGAATGAGCGGACGCTTTCTGCCCTTCATATTGAGCTCTGACACGGCCTGACGGTAATATCCCGGAGCACACTCCTGGAACACAGAGCATGATGGGTAAAAACATCAGACGATTCCTCAAAATACTGCATAAACAACAGAACTCAACCGGAAGTGATGCCTATGAGAAAGTGTCTCAATTAAGCATTTTTATAAACAGAGTCATTTTATGCATATTTTACTAGATACTGTATTATATGATTAATTTTATATTATTTATTTTTAACTGTATTTTTAGTATTGGTCAGGAAATTTTTTGAAATTATTAGAGCTGTCAAACGATTAGGGCTGCAGCGATTCGCAGACGTCATCGATTATGAAAATACATCGATTAGCATGGAATGCGTATAAAACTTAAAACTTTATAAAAAATAAAACGTCCCGGTGTTATGACGCCATTTTTGATTCTGTCGCTCTAGTGTCCTGAATGCGGCTCATTCAGCTGTTCATTCATACAGATATGTATTCAAGCAGATGTTTTAAATTAATCTGCTGAATAAATAAATGATTTCAAGTCTCTCACCTGTAAGCAGCTGCTGTCAGTCTCAAACAGCAACTGTGAATACAGCCATAATGTGCATTTCTATTGATTGTATCACGGCCCTGTTAATCTTTCTTTCTTTCTTGTTATTGTTAGCCTATTTCTTTCTTTTCTTCTTTTTTTAATTAATTATTTAATGCTATTATTTTTCTTTTTCTTATTTATTGTTATTATTTCTTTCTTTTTCTCTCTTTTTTGTTATTATTTTTCTTTCTTTATTGTTATTATTTTCTTTCTTTCTTTTTTGTTGTTATTATTATTTATTTTTGTAAAGTATTAATTATGAGAAAACGTTTGAATAAAATATTAAGATTAATAGCAGAAGTTACTGTTTAAGTTTAACTAAAGAAAATGTTTACATGTATATATTCATATTTATATTACAGATAAATATATTTAATATATAAACTAAATTTTTCTTAACTACACACACACACATATACATATATATACACTGTGTATGTGTGTGTGTATATATATATATATATATATATATATATATATAAAAAACTAAGTATTAATTTTATATTATTTATACATTTTATTTATTTTTTAATTTAACTTTTAGTATTTATCAGACTTTCAAAATTTGGAGAATTAAATTCTAGAAATTATACATTATATTGTAGTATATTATTAAGTATTAATTTTATATTATTTATACATTTTTACTTGTTTAAATGATAGTATTTATCAGCCTTTCTAAATTTTGACAAATGACAGAAAATATTAGAAATCATACACTATATTGTATTATATTAAGTAATAATATAATAATTGTAGAATTAGTTTTATCTATTTTACTTGATTTTTTTGTATTTATCAAGAGTCTCTATACTTGGATAAATGGCAGGACATATTAGAAATTGTACATTATATTTTATTGTATTATTAAATATGAATTTAATATTATTTATATATATATATATATATATATATATATATATATATATATATATATACTATTTTATTTTTAGTTTAATTTGAGTATTTATCAGAGTTTCTATATTTGAATAAATGGCAGGAAATATTAGAAATGGTACATTATATTGTATTATATTATTAAATATTAATTGTGTATTATTTATATATTATATTTTAGTTTATTTTTCAGAATTTATCAGACTTTCAACATTTTGATAAATGGAAAGAAATATTAGAAATGTTACATTATATTGTATTATATTATAAATGATTAATTGTACATTATTTATATATGATATTTGATTTATTTTCTGTTCTAGTTTATCAAGGCATTTCTCAGAGTTTCTAAGTCTGGATAAAGGAGAGGAACTATCAGATATATTTCTAAATTCATTACGTGGCACAGTACATGAAGGCTTCAGGTTCGTCTGTAACAGTGGATGATTTCTCTGACCTGACAGGAGAGTCCAGCGTATCCCAGCGGACACTCACAGCTCTCCACCAGCCTCGCCACGTCTCCACCCTGAGGAACCTCATCCGCCTCCAGCGCCGTCTCCATCGAGATATTAGAGATCCTACAGAGACATGAAATCATCACATCAGCACTGACTCTGTTAACTCTCTTAATGCATGTCTAATTGTGAGTGATTCATCAGTGATGTTATTCTGAAGGAACATGTTTATCTGCATGATCTTTCATCTAGATGTAATAACTTGCTCCACCTATTAATCAAGTCAAGTCAATATTATTTGTATAGCGCTTTTAACAATGCAAATTGTGTCAAAGCAGCTTTACATCAGCTTGATATAGAGCTGGGTGGCTTTATATCAGCTTTACAGTATTTAGACGGGAAATAGTTTTTTGAAATAGAGTCATTCTCCTCTGGCCAGACAAAATCAGCAGTTTAAATCTAGACTAATAATAATAATATTAAATCAATAATATCATAACACTGTTCACGATCCTGTCTCTGAAATACGTCACATTATGGAAGCTGAATGTGTTCTGAATGATGAATCTGAATTATAATCATATTTCCATATTCATCACCACATTTAGAATTATTATTATTATTATTATTATATTGCTCTTATTTTTTTATCAGTCATTTAAATATTAATCACAATGGTATTTATGTGATACTCCAATCAATTTAATTTATTATTTTTATTTTATCACTATTATTATTTTGGAATTTTTATATTTTTATTATTATTTATTCAGATTTGCATATTGATCACTATGACATTTACATGACAGTTATTATTAATTTGATAATATTCATATAATATTCATATATAAATATATAATATTTATATGTATGTATGTATATATATATATATATATATATATATATATATATATTTTTTTTTTTTTTTTTTTTTTTATCTATCATATAACATTATTGTGATAAATGTATTATTTATTTGTACTTGTTCATATTCATATTTACATATTCTTCACTATGGTATTTACATGATAATCCAAGGAATTCCATTTTTTATTATTATTACAATCATTATTATTTATTATTAAATTTGATATTTTGTATTTTATTGTTATTATTATTATTTATTCAGATTAAAATCACTGTGATAGTTACACAATCCAAGGAATTCCACTTATTATTATTTATTATTAATGTTACTTAGAATAATTTTGTTATTTATATTATTATTTATTCATATTAGCATACTGATCACTATGGCATTTACATGATAATCCAAAGAATTCAAATTTTCCCATTTTTATTGCTATTTATTATAATTTTATTGTATATTTTTTATTTAGAGGTTATTCTAAAAATAAACATGTTTGTCTTCCTAATAATATAAAAGAAATATGTGACCCTGCAGCACAGAAGCAGTCATGAGTAACACAGGTATATCTGTAGCAATAGCCAACAATACATTGTATGGATCAAAATTATACATTTCTCTTTTATGACAAAAATCATTAGGATATTAAGATCATGTTCCATGAAGATATTTAGTACATTTCCTACCATAAATATATCAAAACTTCATTTTTGATTAGTAATATGCATTGCTAAGAACTTCATTTGAACAACTTTAAAGGAGATTTTCTCAATATTTAGATTTTTTTGCTCCCTCAGATTCCAGATTTTCTAATAGTTGTATCTCAGATGATGCATAAATCTCTATTTCACAAAATTGACCCTTATGACTGGTTTTGTGCTCCAGGGTCACATTACGGATGTTGAGTGGAAGTGAATGATGGAGGAATGACCTGCTCTGCTGCAGTCCTGAGCCGTATGATGCTTTGATGATGATGTACTCCACGTTACTCAGCACTGACATGAAGTCGGTGTGACTCACGGCTTCATCAGACACCGAGTTGAAATACTTCCACTTGTGCTGCAGACAAAGACGAGAACACGGTCAGAGAGCGCCGGGATTGCAGCACAAACACAGCGATGCAGAAGCGGACTAACCTCGGTCAGAGGAACCTCGTGTCCGGTGCGGACGCCGTTCTCAGGGGCGGGAAGCTCGGTGTAGATGACCAGCTTGCGCAGGTGACCGCCCCTCATCAGCACCTGAGGCTCGTGATTGGCCAGACCCACGCCGTCCAGAGCGAAGAAGGCCAGCGTGTAGGAGAGTCTTCCTCCATAAGACAGCAGCTGCCAGACAAACAACAGAAACACACTAATCAACAATGCAACAAATACATACATAAACACATTAAAAATAATTTAAGAATATTAATATAACTACATAATTATAAATTAAAATATATTCATATAAATACATAAAATAAAAATATATAAATAAAAAAACAAATATAAACATGAAAAATAAATAAACAATCTCTCAAAATACCAAGATGACAAAACAATTAAATAAAAAAAACTTTATGCACATTTACAGAGAATGGATATTTTATAATCTTCAAAGATACCTTGTCACGTGGTATTTGTGTGGTGTTTACTGTGGTATTTGTGTGGGTTTGTAACTTGTTACTGTGGTATTTGTGTGGGTTTGTAACTTGTTACTGTGGTATTTGTGTGGTGTTTACTGTGGTATGTGTGTGGTATTTGTGTGGTGTTTACTGTGGTATGTGTGTGGTATTTGTGTGGTGTTTACTGTGGTATTTGTGTGGGTCTATACCTGGTTACCGTGGTATTTGTGCGGGAGTCTCCAGTAATACGGCGCGGTGAGGACAGACAGACTGTGAGACGCGTCCAGCAGCATCTCCTGATCGCTGTAATAAACGCCCTCCAGCGTCCCCTGCAGGTCACTCTGAGACACGACACGCAGCAGAGCTGGAGCAGAGCCCAGCGTGATCTGAATCATACACACACTTATTAATATACACACCATTCATGAATATTCATGATTCACATCATTAAAATATCAGCATTAGGATTTCCCTATCTTCATTTCCATGGCAGCATAAATAATATTTTTATCTGGGTTTAGTTTGTATCTTAATTAAATGTGATGAGAAAAAAAACTGTAGACTCACAAACTACTGACTCTTAAAGAATCAGTCAAAAGAATCACTTACTTACTGACTGGATGTTATTATGACAAAGATGCACCGAAGAACTGTTTTATACACATTTTATGCCTCTTAATCATGGTAAAATCACTGTAAAGCATGGAATCTCTTGACTTACTGTTTCATTTATATATACTGTGGTTCAAACGTTTGGGGTCAGTAAGATTTAATGTTTTTTTTTTAAGAAACATTTTGTACTTATTTTTATCAAGGATGCATTCAATTGATCAAAAGTAACGGTCAAGACATTTATAATGTAACAAAAGATTTCGGTTTCAAATAAATGCTGTTTCTTTTTTTACTTTCTATTCATCTGTGAATCCTGAAAAATGTATCACAGTTCCACAAAAATATTGTGCAGCACAACTGTGTTCAACATTGATAATAATCAGAAATGTTTGTTGATCAGTAAATCAGTATATTATTATGATTTCTGAAGATCATGTGACACTGAAGACTGCAGTAATGATGCTGAAAATACAGCTGCAGATCACAGAAATACATTACAGTTTAACACATATTCACATAGAAAACAGCTGTTTTACTTTAAAATAATTTCTAAATTTTACTGTATTTTTGATCAAATAAATGCAGCCTTGATGAGCAGCAGAGACTCTTCCAGAAACATTAAAAAGTCATACTGACCCCAAACTTTTGAGCTAGTGTATGTTTACAGTGTAGTGAGTTGATGTGTTGTGGTCACTGCTCACCGGCACTCGGATCAATCCGCCGAGCTCCTCACAAACGCTGGACACGCCGAAACAGAAGCAGGGACTGCATCCGGACGGATTCTGAGCCGTCAGACCGAACGTCCCGCTCTTACACTCGTCACAGCCGCTGCCACCCACATTCTCCTGAAAAACATTAACCACGTTAACCATGATGCACTAGAACACATTACAATATACAAAAGGTAGGGCTGGGCGCTATGGCAAAAAAAAAAAAAAAAATCAAACATTTTTCAGAAAGATTGACCAATTCTCAATTTTGACGATTTTTAACTAGTCAAAATTTTACGTTTTTGTTTACATAATATATGTGTGTGTACTGTGTATGTTTATTGTGTATATATAAATACACACACATATGTATTTAAAAAAATATGTTAGATTTATATATATAAATTAACATATTTTCCCTTAATATATACATGTATATGTGAGTATTTATATATACATAATACACACACATTATGTAAACAAACTTTTATTTTGAATCGATTAATCGTGACTAATTGTTTTGAAGCCCTACAATGTAACTACAACATGATTCAATAACTTGTTCTTTAATAACCCTAGAGTTCAAGAAAATTCTATTCCAAGTGCAGCACACATGAAGCTGTCAACATGATGTAAATGCTAAACAAATCACTTGTTAAATATCTTTGCAGAAAAGAGGCATGAACTACAACCACATCTTGTACAAACTTGTCTTATGCATATCATATGTTCAGAAATAATACAAGGAAAATGCTTTGGAAAATTATAAAAAATCAAGGTAATTCAAATTTAAAATAACTGAAGGTATAACACCAGTAGACTATTATTAACTTTAAATGTTCTGTAAAAACAATAAAGGGTGCAAAAAAAATCAGAAAATTGAGAAAATCGCCCAAACGTTGTTCAAATGACTCCTTAGCAATGCATATTACTAATCAAAAATGAAGTTTTGATATATTTATGGTAGGAAATTTACAAAATATCTTCATGGACCATGATCTTAATATCCTAATGATTTTTGTCATAAAAGAGAAATGTATAATTTTGATCCATACAATGTATTGTTGTCTATTGCTACAGATATACCTGTGTTACTCATGACTGCTTTTGTGCTGCAGGGACACAATTATTCACATAATAATAAAAAAGACATAATAACAGTAAAAGGTGAAGAAAGAGAAAAATAAAATAGATAAATAAAACTGGTAATATTTCTATTCAAAATCGTCATTGCTCGATTTCTAAAAAATTTAATTGTGGCAAAATATTAAATCTGAATTAATGTCTAAAATCAGAAACAGCGCCCAGCCCTATATAGAGGCGTCTCTGTGGTCACCTTGCAGGAGCAGCGGCCGTGATCCTGGCATCCACACACTCCCAGCGCCGGGTCGCAGAACTCCTCTCGCGTGCCGTCGGGGCTACAGTTGCAGGCGCTGCATTCTGGGAAGTTTTTGTAGCCCAAAGCGCAGCGGTCGCACCGGACTCCAGAGAAGTGCGTCCTGCAGCGACACTGACCCGACTGCAGGTCACACTGAGACGAACTCGAGCCCTCAGCACTGCAGTCACACGCCTGCACACACACACACACACACACACACACACACACCGCAGAATCTACACTTACTGACAAATACTGTGGTGATACCATAGAACAGATGGTTATACAGTAAATACACCATTATTTATTTGTATTAATATTTACATATTTATCACTACACTACTTGCATGATAGTCCATAGAATTCCATCTATTATAATTTTTTCATATTACTATTTATTAATATTTGTTCAAACTCATATTTACATATTTATCACTATGGTATTTATATAGTAGTCCAAGTAATTATTTTAAATTATTTTTATAAAATTATTATTATTTAACATCAATAATAACTATTATTTATACAAATTTTTTCATTTTCATATACATATTCAATCACTACGGTATTTACATATTTCAAGAAATTCCCATTATTACTATTACTAATTATAAATGTTTTATTTTTAATAACAACAAAACAACCACTATACTATCAATAATAATAATAAAATAATAATAAATACTAAAAGTGTTTATTTTATCATCATCATACTCATATTTGTTTATATATTTAATCACTATGCTATTAACATGTTAGTCCAAGGAATTCCTTTTATTATTATTATCATTATTATTTTAGCATTTTTTATTTAATGATAATAACATTACCATTGCACGCTGAAAAAAAATAATATTCAATAATAATAATAATAATAACAATAACTCACTATGCTATTTACATGGGCGTCTAAGGAATTCCCTTTATTATTATTTAATACTACTAGTACTATTAATCCTTCATTACCATTGTACTGAAAAAAACTAATATTCAGTAAGAATAGTAATTATTTTGTATTTTTTTAAATACAGTAGTAATTATTTATTCATATTTATTAATATTTACGAATGCATCACTATAGTATTTAGATGGTAGTCCAGGGAACACCCTGGTAATGGCTCTTCTCGTACCTTACAGCCGGACACGCCGTCATGACCCCAGTGACCTTCCTCACACTCCTCACACTTCAGGCCGCGCGTGTGTGGAGGGCAGATACACTCGCCCGTGTCTGCGTCACAGTTTCCGTGTGTGTGTGCACAGTCACACGCTAGAGGAGACACAAGCGAGATCACATGAGCTCACACTCACTAACCTAAACTAGTCATGAGCGCTTCGTGAAGCTTCGAGGCTTTTGTGAATCATTTGTGCCAAAGTCAGATTTCAGTCAGACTTAGCGATTTTGTTGCCAAATCTAGCAACTTTTCAGACTACCCTAGCAACTTTTTCTTCCAAAAGCACCTCGCAACAAATTTAGCAATTTTTTAAATGTATTTGCCAACTTTTAGCAACTTTTGATAAGTGACTCAGACAATAAAAAGGCACACATTTTCCATCCAAATTACACAAAAAGAGGAAACCAAAGATGCCTGGCAGCTATTTGCAATTGTTTAATTTACTAATAATAATAATAATAATAATCAAATAATTTAATATTTGTTCAGATACACTTTGTTAGTAGCTTGTACCTGCGATCGTTGATCAGTTAATACACTGTAAGAAAAATGGAAAAGACTAGTAATTTCCCAGGACATTATCCGTTATGCCCTGAAAACACAATGTGAGTGTAGCACACTAACTAACTACTAATACACTGCTTAGAGCATAACTGTTGAGAATGAGTAGCATTACTAGTTTACTAGCTATTAAAAATACTTCAATTGTAATCATTCAAAAATGTGTAAGTGTTCAATAATTCAATGTATTTAAAAATAGTTATTTATATTTTAATATTATATTATGCATATATTTTACAAACAAATCTAAATGAACATATATAAAACTTGACACAATTTTGCGTTGTGATTGCGCAATGACATCATAACAACATAATTTCGTAACTTTTAGCAACAAATCAACCTTCCTTTAGCAACTTTCTGAGAAAATTATTTGGCAACACTGCTATTGAAAGGTCAATGGTTTGCCTCTGGGGGCAATGATCTCTGTGAACCAGTCAATCAAGCCAGTTCATTACCTGATCTCGGATCAGTTTCATCAATTTGTAGACATTTAACGAGACATGTGTGTAATTAAAAGGATGAGAAGTAGATAATATTCCCTTTACTGGCCTCTATATACAAGCTCTCCATAAAACAAACAAAACAAGCCCTGCAAATTAATATAACATGTTTGAAAAACCACATATTATACATACACTTCATGTTTAATGGTATTTTACTACTTTTATTACATGTAATGTATTATACTTTCAATAAAACATTTGCAGTGGTTTTTAAAAGTGGTTTTTATGCATGTTTTAGCATTTACACACTTATGACCAGCAGGTGTCACCAGCGTGTGGTGTCTCGAGCGTTTCGAAATAGTGAATCATTTTGCGAAGCAATTGGCTCAAAACTTCTAAAAGATTAGTTTCTCCCATCACTAGCCTAAAGTAGTCATAGCTGTCATTGTGCATCAGTGCATGTCATGAACATTAGTAAGTGTCTGCTGTTCTCACGTGTGCATCCGCTCTCGGTGAAGCTGTAGAATCCACGCTCACAGCGATCACATTTATCACCCGTCACTCCAGCGATGCACTGGCACCGTCCCTCCGCGTCACATGATGCAGACAGAGCGCCTGATTGGTTACATTCACACAGTCTGCAGCCATCGCCGCGGTTGATACCGTAATAACCCGCCTGAGACACACACACACACACACACACACAACCGTAAACATACGAAAATAAGAGAACGTCATATACTGATCATTTATAATAAAACTAATAATATCAATTAACAGACAATAAAAGAAATGTATTAATGAATATGCTATAAACTATTAATAATATAATACTACATTAATAAACTGCAACTAACAAAATTAGTAATGATGATTATATGAATAATAAATAATACAATTAATCTTTATTAATAATATAAAAAATAAAACTATGATACTAAGAGTAAGATAATTAATGAATATGATATGAACTATTAATAATATATAATATAGTAAAACTATATTAATAAAAAAGAAAATTATTTATTATTTATTAATAATATATGATAATGAATCTTCAATAATAATATAATAAAATATTAATGAAATTAATAAAAGAGAAAATAAGACAATTATTGATGTATATTATATGAACAATTGAGAATAATATATAATAATACAATAAATCTATTGATGATATTAATAAACAGTAAGTCAGAGAATTACTAATGAATATAATATAAATTACTACTATTATTATTAATAATAATAATAATACAATGCATATTTTTATAATAAAATAATAGTTTATAAGTTTTTATAAAATGATAAATTTTATTAAACCCTAAAAAAGAGAATCATTAATGCATATTACATGAGTAAATGTAATATATAAAACTATTAATGATCTTAATAAATAGCAAATAAATGAGAATATTGATGAATACTATATGAACTATAATATATAATAAAACTATTAATGGTAATAAATGTCAGCCAAACGTTATTGAACACGGTATATTTTTCCTATATGAGTGAATGAAAATCAGAAAAGCACATAATGAATGAATGAATGAATGAAGTACATATAAAGAATGAAAAGCAAAAGTACATATAATGAAACATGCGTCAACACTATTTTAAGGTGTCCTTGTTACACATATTACATGTACTTACTATTATAATAATTATGCATAATCACATGCAAGTAACCCTAAGCCAAACCCTAATCCTAACCATAACCATTTAGTAAGTACAAGTAGTTAATTAATATTACTCAGTACTTAAATATATAATTACACTGCAACAAGGACACCTTCAAATAAAGTGCAACCAAACATAAAGAATAAGTACATAAACAGGCAGCTATTGACAGTATATGAGTTCTGAAGTTACCTGACAGCGGTCACAGGTTTGTCCGATCACGCTGGCCTTACACTCACACTGACCCGTGATCACGTTACACACGGTGGACAGAGAGCCGTTACCATGGCAACCGCAGGCTGGACACACAGATCACATGATTAGACACGCTACAGTAAAACAGTTTGTCCAGCAGATGTCACAAAGTGTTCTTATTATTATCCAAATCTGACTATTATGTGTAGATATTAGGGGTGTAACGGTACACAAGCATGACGGTGGTTACGGTAAAGCAGGCGGAAAAACACTAAGCATATATTATTTTTAAATTAAACAGTGGTTTACAGAACAAATTGATTTTCCTTCAAATAAATATAATTTATTCACACTGCAAAAAGTCATTTTCTTCCTTAGTATTTTTGTCTTGTTTTCTAGTATACATATCTACAAATTCTTGAATCAAGATGCATTTACTTGACAAGTAAAATGACTTCAGATATTATGTCTTGTTTTCTCAAAATATTATCCAAATTTTGTTAGTTTTTGCTTAAAAAAGTACAAATATCTGCCAGTAGGGTAAGAAATATAATCTTAATGCAAAGGCTAAGCAAGATTATTTTTCTTAGACACATATTAATATAATTTAAATATAATTACTTCAAATATACATTTCAATCAATCATTAATCCACAACTGAAAAATAGAAATGTACTTCTAAGTCTGGAAGAACCTAAATGAAAAATTTAATTAGGTAAAAACATTGTAAGTGAACCTCAGGGACAAAGATTTTAATATAAGAATAATGCATAAAGCGTATGTTGAGTGGTTTTCTGTCTCACCCTGGCAGTTTTTGAGGGTCACGGCGTCTCCGTAGAAGCCGTCGGCGCAGCGCTCGCAGTGCAGACCCGCCGTGTGACCCAAACACTTCAGACACTCTCCGGTGCGTCCGTCGCAGTGACCCGCTTCAGCCCGATCCACGTTACCGTTACACTCACACGCCAAACACCGCCGGCCCGGCTCCACAGGGTCACCGTAATAACCCTCGGCACACCTGAGGACCATTACTCAGTAATCAATCATTTCACTGGTACAGAAATATGAACCTCAGAATGAATCATTATTAGTCCTGTACCTCTCACACTTGGCTCCTGCGTATCCCAGCTGGCACTGATCACAGCTGAACTCTCCGGGACGCTGCAGCACACACGTGGGGCTAAAACTGCAGCACACACACCAATCAGATCATTCACATACTATCTTATAGATCTACATATTTGTATCTATATCTAGCTATTTATTTAAATATATATATACATATATATACATATATACATATACATATACATATATATATATATATATAGTTGAAGTCAAAACTTTGCATACACCTTTCAGAATCTGCAAAATGTTAATTATTTTACCAAGTAAGAGGGATCATACAAAATGCATGTTATTGTTTATTTGGTACTGACCTGAATAAGATATTTCACATAAAAGATGTTTACATATAGTCCACAAGAGAAAATTTGGTCAAATAATTCACATTTTGCAGATTCTGAAAAGTGTATGTAAAGTTTTGACTTCAACTGTATATATATATATATATCTAAACAGATAATCACTGTTAAAAAAAGTATTTACAGTTATTTTATAACAGTTTTTACAGTATTTTCAGTTACTGCACTGTTATTTAAAGTGTTAAAAGCATGGTATTGTGAGTGTGTGAGTAATGTATGCTGTGTGTGTTCTCGGATGAAGACACAGTTTGTGTTGCTGTGAGAAACGGCTCAGACATACACACACACACACACACACAGTCACTCACTTGTTGGACGCCAGTGTCAGCGGGCAGGAGCATCTCTGGCAGTCGTCCGGCGTTCCTTCGCTGGCCTCACCATAGAAACCCTGCAGACACTGATCACAGTGAGGCCCCGTGGTGTTGTGTGCACAGCCCTGGAGAGAACACACACACACACACAGTTTACAGTTTTTTTCAACTGCTTAGACACATTTTCAAAACTTTGCCTCTTTTTAATCCAAGAACTGCACACACAAAATGCAAAATGCCTCACATCTCTTGCAAAATGAAGCACTGTATTCAGAATATAACAAATACGTCTCAAAACCAAACATTTGCAAACACCTTTGCCATAATATTATATTTTTGGATTATTATCTAATTTTATGTATTTATTATATATTGTTATTTTTAGTGTTGTCAAACGATTAATCATGATAAAAAGTTTTTGTTTTGTTTATTTGTGTGTATGCTGTGTATATTTATATAAATACACATGCATATATATATTAAGAATTTTTTTTATATATTAAGTAGGTTTATAATATAAAATATAAGAATATAAATATAAAAATGTATATACACGTAAATATTTTCAAAATATATACTGTATGAGTGTGTATTTATACATAAATATACACAGTACACACACATATATTATGTAAACAAAAACTTTTATTTTGGATGCGATTAATCGTATGACAGCACTAATTATTTTAATACTCCCACACACCCCCATCTGCAGAATGAGATGAAGACACCCCCCTCTGCTCTCAAATGTTAGTCTGGAGCCCTGGAAGGTGTACCGTCGATAAATACCGATACCGTTTTATCGCCCAGGCCTAGTTTAGAGCAGGTCATAATGAAGATCAAACCTACCAGACACTCTCCGTTGATGTCGCACTCGGTCGCGTGATCGTTACACTCGCACTGAAGACAGTTTCCTCCGAACAGAATCCCACCGACCCGATAAAACCCAGGCATACAGTACTGAGGAGACAAACACACAGCACTGGGTTAATAACCTCTGGTTCAGGTGTCTGCACATAATTCATTCACTGATCATGTGGGCGGCTGATAGAGTGACCCGGAAGTGGTTTCTCACCTCACAGGAAGTGCCTGAGTAACCCCACGGACACTCGCACTGCTCCACATCCAGAGGGATTTTAGACAGACCCGAGTTTGTGTCTCCAACACTTAAAGACACGGAACTCAACCTGTGGACAAAACGCACGTTTACATCTATTACATACATATACTAACAATTAAAATATTTATAAACATAAAAAAAAAAAAAAATGTTTTGATGTTTTATTGCTAGTACCGATACATACACACTTTAGCTACATTTGAAAGCACTAAAAATAACTATATAATAAATAATTATAATAATGTAACGTTATTAATAATCACATATATCAATACATTTAATAATAACAAATAATATATAAATAATATAAACAATATATAAAATTAAAATGTATTTACATAAATAATATATAAAATAAAATAAAAAATACAGTTTTATGGCCAGTACAAATAATTCCATTTATGACAAAATGCTTGTGATGCTTCGGATAAAAGCATCTGCCGAATAAATAAATATGAATATATATGAATGAGATTTTTTTTTTACTTTCTCTCATGCCAAAGGCATAAAATGCGTCATACGCAATAGTCAGACACTGAATTTGTCCTATATATTTTTATGTGATAAAGTTAAAAAGGCGAATCTCCGTGTGACCTGAGCGTTCCCTCGGCGCTGTCCTCCAGCTGAGCTCGAACCCTGAGTGCAGCGACGTCCGCCAGCACCGTCATCAGCTCGTCTCTCTGAACACGGCTCCCACTGCGAGCGTCTATGAACGAGTGCGGCAGCATCTGGAGCGAGACGCGCTGCTCCGTGTGAGCGTTTAGCAGCAGATGAGTGGACTGAGACTGATGCAGCGTCCGCCCGTTTCCCTGAAACACGGTTATAGAGAATCACGGAGCTGCCACGTAACATTTTTATGAATTTATTTAAAGGCATGGGATACGTGCGACAAACATCTTCCCAAGTTGTAATGAGAATCAGTTATAAATCTGCTGTTGTCAACAAAAAGAAGCACTGAGATCTTCCTGCGGGAACTCCATCAACATTCATAAATCTTATTTTTACAGTTATTCTTTTTTCTGTAATTTTACTGTTGTCCTGTAAAATAAAATAAAGTAAAACGGCAACAGCTACAACAGCTCTATTACAGTTTTTTTTTTCAACTTTGCATTTTCAAAACTTTGCCTCTTTTTTTCAAAACTTCACACACACACACACACACACACACACACACCCAAGAACTGCACACACACACACACACACCCAAGAACTGCACACACACACACACACACACACACACACACACACACACCCAAGAACTGCACACACACACACACACACACACAAGAACTGCACACACACACACACACACCCAAGAACTGCACACACACACACACACACCCAAGAACTGCACACACACACACACACACACACACACCCAAGAACTGCACACACACACACACACACACACACACACAAGAACTGCACACACAAAATGTAAAAATCTTGTGCAAAATGAAGCACTGCATTCAAAATATCACTAACACATCTCCAAACCAAACATTTGCAAACACCTTTGCCATAATATTAATTCCTGTTAGATTTCTGTGTTACATAGAGTCAAAGGCTGAGAATTAGTGTATGGTTTTGCAGATTTGGTGTGTGCTTCTGCTGTTTGAGTGTCAGGTTTCAGAAATTGTGTGACAAGGAAAGATTTTGTGTGTGAACAGCTGAAAAAAAACTGTAATGCATTTATTCTGACACTCACACAGTGTTCAAATTGGGATCGGTAATATATTCTAATGTTTTAAAAGAAGTCTCTTCTGCTCAGCAAGGCTGCATTTATTTGTACAGTAAAAATACATGCCTGATTCAAGAAGGGGGTCTCAAATATGGCCAAAACATTATTTTTAACTTATAGCTTATTCATTTTAAGTTAAATTGTGCAATGTTCAGTGTTAAGTAAATATTTTTAAATTGTCGTTTTGTAATTGATTTTTTATTTGAAAAGCAAGACAAAACAGTAAAAAAAAGCACATTTTGGCCATTTAATTTATGCAATGTTGAAAAAAATACATGAGGGAAAAAACATGAAAAACCATGTTCGATATTCGGCCAAGAATTTTCATTTCAGTGCATTCCTACAAAATACCCCATGTCATTTATTATATAACTTTGGAAATGCCTATTTTGAGTGGAAGCAGAACAGGCTGTTTTTGTGCATGCCTCTTTAAATGCAAATGAGCTGCTGCTCCCCGTCCCCTTTTCCAGAAGAGGGCTGTGCCTTTACAGCTAGTTCCTCAGGTACTCTGCTAAAAATATCTGTTTGGTTTTGATTATCACGTCTATTGAGCTGAATTCATGCATTTTAAACCATCAGTTTAAACTTCTGATGAAAAACTAAGTTCTTTCATGCGTTTATGTTATGCGTTTATGTTTCAAGTTTATGTTAAAGACACGAGTTACAAAAAGAACTGGTTCACCGTTGCTGCTTGCGTAAACACAATGGCGGCACTATGGGTGGAAACCTGCAAATTAAGGGGCGGTTATTTTATAATAAGATCCCTTTCTATGTCACGTCGGGAGCAAAATCTGAGCAGCTCGTTTTTTCACAAACTTGCAGAAAAAGGCTTACAAAAAAAATGTACTGGGTTGATTTTTTCATGTTTTCTGGGTTGCACCAGGGACCCGATTATAGCACTTAAACATGGACAAAGTCAGATTTTCATGATATATCACCTTTAAGCTTCACATTTCCTTTTTTTGATTGTTGTGACATCATATAAGACTTCAACAAGGTCATCATGTAGCACATAAACAATGAAATATCTGATAAACAAATCATTTGAGTCTCCAGTCAAGCAGAAGTTCATGAGTACAAGACAATATACAATATTACAATAATTCTAGCATGACATGAATGCAGAATAATTATCATCTTACCTCAATAATTACGCTGAAATGAGCTTGAAGCGTTTTTTCCACGTTTTCCTCAGATGTGTCATAAGCAACGCTGTAGTTCAAGAAGCTTCCATATGACGCCAGCTAAAAGAGAAATGTTGATGATATATTAGCTAAACCGGTCAGAATACTGTGTTATTATGTTTAAATTACTTCTCAGATGATTGAAGGTCATTATATATGGTTTTAATTCAAGTCAAGTCACATTTATTTCTATGGTGCTTTGTACAATACAGATCGTTTCAAAGCAACGTCACAGAAACAAACCAGGAACTAACAGTTAATGCTGTAATATTAATTAATTATGAAAGAAATTCAAATTCAGCTGTCAAGCAGCTCTAAGGAAGACAATAGTGTCATTATTTAGATGAATAGATACAATAATAGTATATAAATAATACTAATATAACTTTGTGTTTTATCTCCAAGAGTATTGCACCTAAAACCAGTGTTATCATTAACTAAAACTAAAATAAAAAAAATTGAAAAAAAGGTTAAATAATATTGTAAAATATAAAAAAAATTGTAAATATGAAATACGAAAAACTTAAATGAAAATATTAAAATAAAGGCTAATTCAAAATATTAATAAACACTATATAAGGCTTTACAAATGTAATTATTCAAATCAATTTAATTCAAGTTTTATAAACTGTCTTTTAACTATTATTATATTTTAAAATCTGTCAAGTGCAAACAATAAGTGTATTTAAAGCAATAAAAATAATATCAATATTATGTCACTGATATACCATTTTAAAATGCAATATTGTATTTTAAAATCTGTCAAGTGCAAACAACAAGTGTACTGTATTTTAAGCAATGAAAATTACATCCACAATAACTATAATCTCAGGAACAGTTTTGATATCATGAATCGAGCGCGATCAGCCCTTCCTTCACTGTGAGCGGATGGAAATGAATGTTATAATTACTTATATTAACGTCATTAATCACCCGGGGACAGACTCTGTGGATGTGTGTAAGCTAATTATCTGTAAATGTGCTAATGAGTGTGAGTGTAATGACAGGCCGGCGGCTGCGAGCAGCATCAGGACACAGAAACACGTAAACTGAGATCAGAGAGAAGTGTGTCGCTGCACATTAGTGTTCATTTAGTTAACGAAAACTATGACAAAAAATGTCCGTTGACAAGCTTTTTTCCCATGACTAAGACGAGATGAAGACGAGACGACAATAAGGACGAAACTAAAATGTATTTAAAAAAAAAACTTTTTTATCAGTTTCACCTTTATACAGCATTACGACAATGTGAGTAAGATTTCATAACTGACTAAAATGCTCAAAAACAGGACACGGTTGACTAAATATGATAACTAAAACGTATATTTCAGTAAGACCAAGACTAAATTAATTAAAAATGAATACTGCTGTACGGTTAATTAATAATAATCTTATTGCTAAAATGTCAAGTTTTCATTGACTAAAACTAGACTAAAATGTTGAGACTTTTAGTCGACTAAAACTTAAACATAGGATAAATTTGACTAAATGTGATACAAACTAACAAGGACCTTTAATACGGGACTAAGACTAAATCTGAAAATAGCTGACAAAAACACTACTGCAGATCACCTTGTTGTTGAGGAAAGACTCCGGCGCGGCCCACGACCACACGGACAGAACGCCTGCGGACGCGGAGACATTAGAGACGATGAGGTTATCGTCTGAGACGAGAGACGTGAAGATGCTGGAGCTCTGAAGAGATCGAAGGAGAGCGCCGTCTCTGTGCTCCACCTGAGAACCAACAACACACACATCACTGATACTAGTGCTTTAAAATGCTTTCACTTCAATGTCAGTCTTAGTCATTTTGTTTTTTTAATTATTAGTTATATATACAGTGGTGGCCAAAATGATTAGAACACTAGTATTTTCAGCAGCTAAGTGAGTGTGTGTGTGTGGGTGTGTGTGAGAGTGTGTGTGAGTATGTGTGTGTGTGAGTGTGTGTGAGTATGTGTGTGCGAGTATGTGTGTGCGTGTGTGTGTGTGTATGTGAGTGTGTGTGTCAGAGAGTGTGTGTGGACACATACCGAGCTGGTGAACCAGGTGGAGCTCTCACACACACCTGAGACTCCGAAACAGAAGCACTCGGTGCAGCCCTCAGGATTAGTGGCCTGCAGGTTATAGAAACCCTGCTTACACAGATCACAGTTAGAGCCCATCACATTCACCTGCGGAGAGACGGAGAGATGAGAATCACAGCCATAGCTATACGGGGGCAGTCATGGCCTAATGGATAGAGAGTTGGACTTGTAACTTGAAGGTCATGGGTTCGAGTCTCAGGTCCAGCAGGGATTGTAGGTGGGGGGGAGTGAATGTCTAGCGCTCTCTCCACCCTCAATACCACGACTGAGGTGAGACCCTTGAGCAAGACACCGAACCCCCAACTGCTCCCCGGGCACCGCAGCATTGGCTGCCCACTGCTCCGGGTGTATGTTCACTACTGAGTGTACACTTGGATGGGTTAAATGCAGAGCACAAATTCTGAGTATGGGTCACCATACTTGGCCACACACCACTTCCCTTTCCTTTTCCAATAATGTGTCTCAGTAAGATGAGATGTAAATGATCCAAACATATAATGCAATGCAATGCTGATCGAGAGATGAAGAAATAAACGCGCCTCAGATGATATGAGATGTTTTGGAGGCTTGTGAAGATCATTCCTCCGCTGAGGAACAGTGAAAGTAAAGCTTCTGGAAACAAACGCTCCTCAAAAGATCCTGATGATCAGATTTGAGACGCACTGATTTTTCTAGAAAATGATTGATGGAGAATCAAGTAAAGCTGAGCTGCTTCAGTCCAGTAAGAGTTCATCTGGAGATATGACTGCAGTTATTCTGATGTTTACTTGATCAAAATCAGTCAAGATTTGACACGAGAAGCAGCAGCTGAAGCTAGACGCTTGTACAATTATACTAAAAGAGCTTTTACTGGATAAAACACTGTAAACGATCAACCAGATGACAGAAAACATGAGGAGATTGAGTGTGAAACAAGACAGTTTTGATCATTTAGGGCCTTAGAAATTCACATCCGTCCCTCTTCTTGTTTTCTTCTTGTTGTTGTTTATTTACTCGCTGATGCTGTCAGTGAAATGATTGTTTGTGTATGTTTCGCAGTACCTTGCACACACACTCGCTGCAGGGGTCGATGTTGCGGCTTCCAGCCAGGTTACACTCGCAGCGAGTGCATTGTGGGAAATCTCTGAATCCGAACGCACAGCGGTCGCACTTCTCACCCGCAAAACCCTCCTTACACAAACACTGACCCACGGACAGACCTGCAACACACACACAACAGCTCAAAACAAGCTCTCAATATTCAGAGACACTGCATCCAAACGAACAGAAGAAGCCATACTCCACCTGCGTCGGGGTTGGCGTGATTATCGTCTCTGATGCACACAGGACTCTCAGAACCTCTCGCGTCACACTGACACTCGACACATGGGTTATCAGCGTACGGAGACACCTGCAACACACACACACACACACACACGTGAAGACACTTCAGATTTACAGTCTTTGTTTGGATTAGGGCTGTCCAAAAAAATTGACACACACACACACACACACACGTACGCACACGCACGCACACGCACACACACACTCACATGCACTCACACGCACACACACTCACACACACGCACACACTCACATGCACTCTCACACATACGCACTCTCACACACAAGCACACACTCACATGCACGCATGCGCACACTCGCACACACACACGCACACTCACACACACACCTGGTGTGGTCTGTAGTATCCGTCCGCACAGGTTTGGCAGTTCACTCCTGCTGTGTTCTGAGAGCAGTTCACACACACTCCTCCTCCCACAAACTGACCGTGTGTGTTCACGCTCAGCCGCAGATCCGCCACCGTCTGGTTGTAGTAACAGTCGTTGGCTTTGTTGTGACAGTTACATTCTGATCAACGAGACAGAAAACAGAGATCAGGAGGGTCGTGATCAGTTATAGATGAAAGTGTGTTTGCTTTTGTGCTTAAAGGGATAGTTCACCCAAAAATAAAACTTCTGTCATTAATTACTCACCCTCGTGTCGTTCCAAACCCCTAAGACCTTTGTTCATCTTCAGAACACAAATTAAGATATGTTTGATGCATTCTGAGAGCTCTCTGACCCTCCATAGACAGCAATGATCCTAACACGATCAATGCCCAGAAACATAGCAAGGAGATGGTTAAAATAATCCATGTGATATCAGGGGTTCAACTGTAATTTACGAAGCTACGAGAATACTTTTTGTGCGCAAAAGAAAACAAAAATAACGACTTTATTCAACAATTCTTCTCCATGTCCTCCTATAGCGCCATTTTGGAGAGTATCACATACGTAAACAACATATGCTGTTCTGTGTCAGCTGCGTCACGCAGATACGTTGTTTTTGTTCAGATCAAAGCGTAAACAACATAGAAAACACATCCACGTGATGTGTTCTGAAGATGAACGAAGGTCTTACGGGTTTGGAACGACAAATTAATGACAGAATTTTCATTTTTGGGAGAACTATCCCTTTAAAAATAAACTATATATATTTACATATTTAAATAAAAAGATAAAATATACTTATACATAAATAAAAGTAGATTTTATCTTTTTGTAATGTAATGCTGTCTTGTAATGTTTTATATTTAATAAATTAATTAATAAAGTATTTTTTTTAATTAATTAAATAATTTATTTATTCAACATTATATTATATATTAAATAGTATATTATATATTACATATAATTTATGTCATTTTAAATTTCATGTCAAATAAAAAAATACTTTTTTGTTTGTGTTGTTTTGAAGTAAGTGTTATTTTGTGTCTCACTCTCGCATGTGTTTCCGTCGGAAAGTGTTCCAGGTTGCCACGGCTCCTGATGGTATCCAGGGCAACATTCATTACAGCTCTCTCCACAAGTGTTGTGCTCACACACACACTGCAGCTTCTGCGCAGACAAAAGAGAGGAAAGAGTGAGACACACACACACACACCCTCACACAGAAACTCTCTCACACACACACAAACTCGCACAACTCACACACACTGCAGCTTCTGTACAGACAAAAGAGAAGACAGAGTGAGACACACAACACACACACATGTCTGGTTTGCTATCCTTGTGGAGACTCTCATAGGTGTAATAGTTTTTCTACTGTACAGACCATATATGCTATTGCCCTACACCAACCCTACACCACATTTAGCCCTCACAGGAGACTTTCTGCATTTTTAGATTTTCAAAAAACGACATTCTGTGTGATTTATAAACTTGTTTAGCCGTGGGGACCTCAGATTAGGTCCCCACCATGACACGAGTCCCCATGAGTCTGTGTGTATTCAGGTTTAAGTCCCCACCGGAATAGAAAAACAGGTACACACACACACACACACACACACACACACACACACACACACACACACACACACTGCAGCTTCTGTGCAGACAAGAGAGGAGAGAGTGAGACACACACAAACAAACACACACACACACACAAATCCCCATACATAGTGTTTATTTTAATCTACTGTATTGTATTTTATGCATAAAATAAATATTGCTTTATTCAAGTGATTGACATTTTTACGACAGCAGGCACAATTATAGTGAATTCATATAGGCGGGGCTTCAGTTCATATTTGATTGACAGCTTGAGTTCCAATGGGATGGTGTTTGTTGTCAGTTACCTTGGTAACAGGGTCCCAGGGGCAGCTCTGGGCGTGGCCATAACAGATACACATCCCGCCCACCGAGATGTCCTTGATGGAGTAATAATACTGCAAACCAGAGCAGGACAGAGTTAGTCCATCACTTCAACTATTACTCCATTAACAAAAGAGTACCATGTCTGGAAGAACCTTTTAAAAATAATCTCATATGAATACTTGAATATTTAAAAATATATATATTTAAAATGTATATAATTTATAAACAACTTGTAATTTATTAATAATTGATGTATATAATATATAATTTAAAATGAATATTTCAAATGTATATAAATTCTATATATAAAGCTCAAACAGAAGAACATGGCACTAGCAACAGCAAGGTCATGGGATCGATTCCCAGGAAACGCATGAACTGAACACCTTGAACACAATGTGAGTCGCTTTGGATAAAAGCATCTGGCGAACACATAAATGTAAGTCTGGTGATCATGTCATAGTACAACCATCTGAGACCATGACACCAGATCTACAAAAGTCTAAAGCGGGTTTAAAGTGGTGCTCCGTACCCGTCGGGTGACGATGGGGTCCACCTCTTTGGGGTCGCGGTAGCTGAGGGTCATGAGGTCGGCGTTGAGCGTTCGGATTCTCTGCAGACGCAGGCGGATGAAGCGAGCGGAGGTGTACTCCAGCAGCTCTGGGGTCAGGTCATCTGCGCTCGGACGGCCGTTTATAAGAGACGTGTGGATCTGAGGAGAGACGGGACACCTTCATACCTCCACTCATCCCAGGAAAGGGTTTCATTTGCTCTTTTAACTAGTGGAAGCCTTCCTTTTATTGTTTATTCAACAGTCCAGTTTGATCTTAATGACCTCTAGATGTGATACATTTGTTTCAGACTGTGTCACTGCATCTATTGTGTCAAAATGGATGAATCACCCAATAAATGATACAAACTCTTCCCAGCATTCTGACATCATAAAAATCATGCAAAAATGATATTATCTGAGCGGTGTCACACTATAACAGATGCAGGTGTGACCCAGGGCTATTATTGTTAACTAAAACCATAAACGTGTGTTACTTGAAATAAAATAAACATGAAATTAAATAAAATTAAATATTAATTATTTTATTTCAGCTAATTACCAAAGCAACATTTAGTTGAAGTATTTAAATAACTAAAACTGAAAAAGAACCAAAAGAAAACTACAGACATATTTATAAAAAAAGAAGAAAAAAACATGATAAAATTTCTAAAACTCCCAAAAATTTAAACATAACAAAAAATGAACTAATTCTAAACTATAATAGTATATCAATGATGAAATGACCCTGCATATCATAAAAATGACACACACAAAAATATATAATCTGAGCAGTGACAAACTTTAACATGCCCAGGTGTGATCCAGGGCTTTTAATGGGCTAAAGAAAAAGTTACTTAAAATAAAATTAAATAATTAAAAACTAAAAAACAAAAATGCACCAAAATTACTAAAATAATTAAAAAATAAAAACTACTTAATTTTCACAGAAACTATATGTAAATATTGATAAGAAATTAATAAAAATAACAAAAGTACTAAAAATATAAAAAAAAAAAAAAAACGGGAACCAAAAAAAATACAAAAATAATGAAAAATATTAATAAAAACTAGACATTTCTAAAACACTAAAACTAATACAATTACAAAAACACAAGAAAAATCACAAAAGCTTTAACTAAAATCACAAAAAACTTTAAAATCAAAATGAAAAAAATAAATTAACAATCGAAATATGAATAAACACTGCGACCCATCATGACCCGTTACCCATCATGCACTGCTCACCTCGCCGTGCTCCAGCGGCACCAGGCGTGAGTAGTAGGATGTGCAGATGACCTCGTCGTCTCTCTTGTAGGTGGGCGGCCCGAGGCGGGGCGTGATGTTGTATCGGGTCAGACACTCGGTGTCGCTGATGGCGTAATACTGCCACGGCTGGAAGTCCACTCCGTCCAGAGAACGCTCCAGAATCCAGTTCCCGGGCCGCGGGGAGTTCGCCGCTTTGATGATGATGTAAGCCACCTGGAAGACCTGCAGGACGAGGAACGTTTGAGGCCAGGGTTAATATATCCTTAACTAAAACTTAAAAGCTTTACTGATTTTAAATGTGTTTTAAAGGATTTCGTTTCAGAGTCATTTCATTGTAAATGTTTTGAGTTGTGTATGTTTTTGTATATGTAAACTAATGTATTTTGTTTTGTGTGTAACTAAATGATGCCTATCTTGGCCAGGACCCTCTTGTGAAAGATTTTAAATCTCAAGAGTTCCTGGTTAAATAAAGGTTTAAACTAAATAAATAAAATTCAATTTAAATAAAAAAAAAAAAACCGTTGCTGCTCGAAAAAAAAAACATGAAATAAAATAAAATATATATTTTTTTATTTACCTTTTTTATTATTATTTCAGCCAGTGGCAAAAACAATATTTCTCATTGTCAGATAGTTTAGCTCAGTACTAAAACTGAGATTTAAAAAAAATTATAACAACTTTAAAGACAAAAAAAAAAACTAATAAAACATGACAAAAACAAAACATTATTACTAAAACTAAAATGAAAACAGAACATAAAATAATTTAAACTAATTCAAAATATTTATTAAAACTACATAGAAAAAAAATAATACAAATAATGAAACAACAAAATTACTAAAAAAAAGTAACTAAAATTAACATGAAAATGGAAAATATACAAATTAAAACTAATTCAAAATATTAATAAAAACTATATGGACATACTGTAAAAAAAACAAAAAAAAAATGACAAAACACAACAAAATAACTAAAACTAACTAATTAAAATGGAAATGAAAAATATAAAAATAAAACCTAGCTCAAAATATTAATAAAACTATATATTTATTTTAAAAAACTAATACAATTATTAATAAAAACTATATAGATTTATAAAAAAAATAAAAGCTAAAAAAACCCAAAACAAATTACTAAAACTTTCAAATGAAAATAAAACTAACAGCATCTCAATTTTCATATCTGTTGTGTTCCTTTGGGCTGATGGACACTCGTGACTTCCTTTTCCTGTCGTCTCAGACAGATTCAGCCGAACAGTTACACCATTTACCATCGAATGACCCTCAGTCTGAGTAAGAACTCTGAAATATGTGACCCTGGACCACAAAACCAGTCATAAGGGACAATTTTGTGAAATTGAGATTTATACATCATCTTATTATGATAGGACAATATTTGGTACAACTGAGATACAACTATTTGAAAATCTGGAATCTGAGGGAGCAAAAAAATCTAAATATTGAGAAAATCTCCTTTAAAGTTGTTCAAATGAAGTTCTTAGCAATGCATATTACTAATCAGAAATGAAGTTTTGATATATTTACGGTAGGAAATTTACTAAATATCTTCATGGAACATGATCTTAATATCCTAATGATTTTTGTCATAAAAGAGAAATGTATAATTTTGATCCATACAGTGTATTGTTGTCTATTGCTACAGATATACCTGTGTTACTCATGACTGCTTTTGTGCTGCAGGGACAGATATCATCCGTCTCTCTCGCTGTCAGATGAAGCATGTTCTGGTAGGTGTTCTGAAGGAGAAACTCTCCTGATGATGATGGGAAGCCATCACATGTGTTTCAGACAAGATGAGCTTCTTTTAACTCAATTCTCACTCGATCTTTCTAGACAAGCACTGGGTTTGATACACTTCTCATAGCAGTTTCCCACACCGTACACTTCTCCTATTGACTGACTGCATTTAAATGATTCACTTAAATTACTAACTGAAATGTAAGAGAAAAAAAAACATGCTTTGGTGGATAATTATAAGATAAAATGGTGAAATTATGACATACTAAATCGAAACTATGACCAGAACCCAATTATGAGATAAAAATTTAAACTTTTTATAACTGAGTTTTGGTTATATTTTTGCCTTATGTCATAATTATTATTATGAGTTTAAAAGTCAAAATTTAAAAGTCAAAAAAACTTTCAAAATTTAAATTGACACAAGTCATCATAATTATAAGATAGAAAGTCAAAGTTATGAGATAAATAGTCTTTGCTGACTTCTAAGCTCATAATTGACTTATTTAATATAAATGACTTTCATCTCATAATTATGATTAGGATGATAATATAGGATCAATATAGGATCATAAATCTGATCAAACCTTTGACTTAGTATCTCATAATCTAACATGTCAATTTGGACTTTTAAAGTTTCAGTTTAGTACATCAATTTCAAGTTTTTATCTCATAATTATGACTTATGTCAATTTCAACTTATCTCATAATTATGATTTAGTATGTCATACTTTCTCTCAAAATTTTGACTTTTAATGTCACAATTATGACTTATGAAAACATAATTTTTTTTGGTGGTGGAAATAGCTACCATAGGAAATAAAACTGCTGAAATTTAAAAAGAAAACTATTTCCAAAAATTCTTACTAAAAATTAAAATAAATGTAAAATTAATAAAAACCATAATAGACTAAAAATAACACTAAAATAAAAATAAATAAAGTATGTGCATGATGATAGTCTCTTCTGGTGGTCTTTTCTAACTGTGATGTGTGTGTTTGTCTGTGTTTACTGGATGCTTAGCAATGTACAGATGAGGACACACACAAACACACATCTCTGAATGTAATGACAGAGCTCATCCTCACACATTTGATCTGCGATCATGAGACTTCTGGAATCCCAGCAATCAAGAGCGAGTGAAGACACCAGCGGATGGAAATGAATGGAAATGACGGATCCTCTGAAGATCAGAGCAACATTCTCTGACATGCTGAAGTACAGCTGTGATAATCACAGGTTACATGACTGCAGAATTATGGGATGTTGCTAGGGAAAACAACAACTACTGCTGGATTTTAATAAGGGCAGAAGTAGATCTCTATGTTGATTTCTTGATTAAGGTTTAAAGTCCACATGAAATTGTTCACTAATCATTTACCTACATAAATGTATTTATGAGTGCAACAGGATGTACTGTATAATGAGAAAAAATTTATTTTCAGACACTATTATAGTTTTTTGTAATCAGTCATTCACTTTAATTTTAGTTAACATTTAGTAATTTTGCTGTAGTGTTTTTGTCATTTTTACTATTTTATTAATTTTATTCTAATTAAATAAAATGAAAATGAGAAATGTCACTTAGGCAACTAGGTGAAATAAAAAGCGTTTCATTTTTTTAAATATTTTATTATTTTAGTTAACATTTACTTTATTTCAAGTGATAAAAATGTATATCTATAGATAAAATAATAAAAACTTTTAAGGTTTTAGTCAACTATTATAACCCTGGTACTTCAAGTAAATATTTTTTGTCAAAGGGGTTAGACTGACAAAAACGTTGAGGAATTGCTGAGATAGATAGATATATATATAAATAATAGTATATAAAATGTATATAATAGTATATAAAAATTTGATTGCAAAAAGTCACAAATGTACTCTTTGAGCAGAGGTTTTTGCTCAAACATTTTCAGAGAATTCTGTTCATTTGAATGCTTTATCATAAGTCTAAACTTCACATTAGACAAAATACTCATTGTTTTCTGTGACATCAGTTCCTGAAGAAAATAACACACTGTGTCGTCTCAAGGGCGTCTGGATAATTCAAGCAGCAACAGACTGAATGACTTTCAGATAAAACACATCATTCCTGCTCACGGTTACTATATGTGACCCGTGCTGGCAGAATGAGTGTGAATGCACACGGTCTAATTTTGAGCTACAGGAAAAAGTGAAAAATTTATTTTCACAAAAATTAGTTCATTAGGCCATCGTCTAGCGATCCCAATGCTCCAAATAGTGATTAAACACATAAAATGATCTTTATTTGTATGTTTTCTGGGAGGAGACCGCTGCCGCTTCTCAAGTTGTAGGTTTATTGTTGCAAAGCGCAGCATTCCAGCTTTGTGAATATTCATATCAAATTCTCCATGACATGAGTCCAAACCAGTGAAATATGATTTTCAAACTTATGCTGATAAACACAAAGTGATCGCGCTGACATATGCAAAGCATGTGCATAAGACGTGCGATCTCCCTATAAAGTACATTGTGAAATATGTCTTGGCGAGATTCACACAAACATAATCTGTTATGTCTTACATGAACGTTTAGTTAATATTTGGGGAAAGATCTGATGTACAACATTATATTTGATCCATGCTCTTAATATAGATCTGTCTCGATGTTAATCAAACATTAAAAAAAGACAGAATCACTCGCTGCTCTTGATTAAAACTACTGTTTATTTGCATCTTTCTTCTTACTTTTAATAACAAAGATAAAATACTTTTTTTTTTATTTGTGATTAATAACATCGTAATTATTCATAAGAAAAGAATTGGAGGAGAATATTGGTTGCTTGGTGATTTTGCGTTGCAATCTTCAGAAAACTTTAACTCTATTTTTCTCTAAATCAACTCTGCTGACTCTCTCGCCTTCAAACGCCTGTAGCTCGGTCAAGTCACATATCATTTTAAAGGTATTTTAATGGAGAATGTGAAAATATATATATTTTTTTTACAAATTTGCTTATTCCGTCTCATTTTGCAATAAAAAATAAAAGTTTTTGTTTACATAATATACGTTTATGTACTTTATATATTCATTACATATATATATACACATATATAAGTGCACACATACAGCATATATTTTGAAAATATTTACATGTATCTACAATGTATATATTTATATTCATATAATTTATATTATATACAAATAGATTTAATATATAAACATTATAAATTATTCTTAAATCTATATATGCATGTGTTTTTATTTATATATGCATAACATATATACACAGTACACACACATACATTATGTGAGCAAAAACTTTTATTTTGGATTAATCGTTTGACAGCACTACTTTTTATATTAGTAAAATCCCACCAGATTCACATCAGAGGAAATCAGATGATCCCGTTAACACAACCTGACCAAACAAACAAGTTAAGAGCCATTTGGGGCCCGTTATCGCCTGCGGCCCCCCAGACAGCATAAACACACACCGTCTGCTGTTCAAACACCTTCAACAGCTGTGTTGGTCCTCTCACACACACACACACACACACACACACTGCTGATGTTTGCTTTGTGTAGCGTGTCAGAAAAACGTAAATATACCTGAACTCTGACCTTTGAAAAGTCATTACATATACAAACTTGCCCAGTTTGTATTTGTTAAACCGATGTTCATGTTTGACTGACCAAGAACAAGCAGGAAGAGCATTCAGGAAACCTGTTTGAAAACAGTCATGTCTGCAATTCCTTTCAGTGACATCAGAGACCAGAAATTACACAATAAACGTCATTTTAAATAAATTATATGAACATGCTTAATTTTAACATGCAAAATAAAACCTACTGTATTAATATGTTTTTAATGCATTTAATATTTAATCTTTGTCTACTTTATTATTATTATTATTCATGTCAATACTATTTTGAAATATGAAAAATAAAACAATTATTAAGCAGACACAAAGGATAAAAGATTAAGTGATTAATCTTTTATACCAAAACAAAAATGTGTGGGAGATGCTACAAATTATTTTAATCATTTAAACATTGTCTGCTATATTATTAATATTCAGGTGTCATAACATTTTTTTGCATTGCTAATATGGTTGCACCGTTTTAAGACTTTAGGCAATAAAATACGACAAAATCAAATAATATGAAAAATAAAACGTATACAAACAAAAATCTTTTTTTATTATTACAGCAATGTAATAAATTTTTAAATGTATTTTTTTCATCTCCAAACATTTTTTTGTCTGTGTGTGTGTGTCTGTGGGAGATGTTACTGCTGCATTTAATAATTTAATCTTTGAGTGCAAAACTACTGACTTGACGACTTGAAAGAGTTAAGTGCTCAACTACGTCTTGTGGTGGCTGTAAAGAGCTGACCTGAGCTCCAGCGGCCCACCCGTCCCCTCCAGGTGTGTGTGTGTGGGTCCATTAGCATGTGTAATCCTGCACTGATGGCCTGAGGCCCCGTCGGGGTCGGTCCTGCTTTATGTGTGTGCGTCCCTTCCCCCCACGGCCCTCAGTGAACGCAGACAAAGGCCTGACTCATCCTCACTCCAGACGACAACATAAAAACACGCCTGCGGTCAGAGCCACAAACCCCAGAATCACTGCCACACCGGCGGATTATTTACAGGAACGCTGAGCTTCAGACGCTTAAACGTTTACGCTGGGGAACTCTGTGGTTATTCAGATTTCTGTGGTTTCAGATGGTCTCACCAAGCTTTCTGGCACTGCTAATATTGTTGCACATGTATTTGAGACTTTAGATATTCAAATATGAAAAATAAAACAATAATTTAGAAGATAGATTAAATGTATTTTTATCATTGCCAAAAAACCTTTTTGCAAGTGTCTATCAGGGTTATTATACAGTATTTAACTAAGACTAAAGCAAAAATGAAATTCTAAAAAAAACTAAATAAAAAATTGTTACTCTAAATAAAATGTTAACCAAAATAAAATAAAAATTCAGTTAGTTTTGTCTAACCCTGATCCAACTTGATGTACAAAATAAGTTAAACTGAAATAAAAATGAATAAAAACTATGTAGAGAAAAAAATAATATATTTTTAATAAAAATATATACTAATAAAAAGGGGGTGAAAAACAACAAAAAACTTAAACTTTAAATTTAAAATAAAAACAGAAAAGGCAAAAATAAAAACTGAAAACATTTTTAAAAAAAAACTATAACAGCATATCAATGATACTAAAATAAGTTATGACGTCTGCAGTGTTGTGCAAGTTACTTCCAAACTGTAATACATTACAGATTACTTAGTAATTAATCTGTAATATTGTAAGGTAAGGAATTATTTTAAATAACAGTAATGTCTCAGTAACAGTAATTGTAATGCGTTACATGACTCCTGTATTACTTTTGAGTTACTTTCACCAAAATACCTACAGACGCAGAACTTAACTTTCTAAAATGACTAAATGTACTAGAGCCCTGCTCTAATGCAAAGTGTTTATATTTCTTTCCGGCTTTTTATTAAGATCATTTAGAAAAAACTTTGAGAAAGAGAAAACTTATTTAATGAACAAAAAATTCTCAAAGTAATGACCAAGCAGCCAGCGGCAGACCAGCAGGCTGATCATAGCTTATGTTTGATCAATTTAGCCTTCTCAAATCATGACTTGCCTAAGATAAAATCTATAGATATTACTATTATTATAACAGTTCAAGCATATAACAATGTTTAAACGTTAAACCTAGATAAAGGCGCGTCTAACGAGGAGATGGCGAATCCTTACTATTTCCCCCGGACACATTCATGGTAATTACTTTGCTGGGGCTTTTGGTTTATTGTGTGTATTTGAAGCAGAACTCTTCATCTGTGCTGACGGCTCCTGCTGCTGCGGGACACTAAACACCGTCGAGACGCTCTTGACAGTCGCGGCAGCATGGACTCATGTTATTTCCACCAGCGCCACAATTGTTTTTCATCAATAATTGATGGATGTCTAAAATATAAAGATAAGAAGCCTAAAACAGGCCCGAGGACCGGCCCGCGTCTGAACTATGACGTGAATATTGGCCCGAAGCCCGGCCCTAGGGACATAAAGTCGGAGCCCAACTTTAAATTAAATTTAAAAAAAATTAAAATTGGGGCTAAAAGTGTGTTGTAACGCAAGCGTTACTGAACATGTACCGAGTAAAATATTACTGAAAATTGATTAGTAAAGCCTTACACTACTGCGTTACAGCAAGAAGTAACCCGTTACTGTAATGCATTACTTTTATAACACCTTACTCCCAAACACTGGACGTCTGCATATCCGCAAGTTTTCTTTATATTCTGAATTAGATTTTATTTTTATATTTTCTGTTTTCATTTTAATTGCAGTTTTAGTAAATTTGTTGTTTTATATAGTACTTTTTATTTATTAGTTTTTGTTATTTTACATATTTACTAATGTTTATTAGTTTAATTTTCTTTCATTTTAGTTGCTGTATGCAATTTGTCAATATAGTATTTATTAGTTTTTTTGCTAGTTTCAGTTTATTTAGTTTGCTATTTTTGCATTTTAGTTATTTATGCCTCTATTTTAAAATGTCTATATAATATATGTGTGTGTATTTATTATGTATATATAAATACACACATGGATGGATATATTTAAGAAAAATATGCTATGTTTATATATTAAATACATTCATATATATATATATATATATATATATATATAATATAAATTATATGACTATAAATATATACATGTACATTTTTTCAAAATATATATTGTATGTGTGTGTATTTAAATATACATAATACATATACATAGTACACACATATATTATATAAACAAAAACTTTTATTTTGGATGCCATTAATCGCGATTAATCGTGACAGCACTAGTATTTATTATTATTATTTTATTTGAAAATGTTGCCTTAAACTCTCAGAAATAAAATACATTTAAGGGTTTTATATTTCATTTCAGTTCAGTTCATGTTTGCTTCTCTCAAGCATCACGGAGTGTGTGACCGACTGCAGAGGATCATGGTTAGTCCTGTGTGTGTTAGTGGGATCATGTGGAATAGTTGAGCATGTTATCAGTGCTGGAATGCAGTGGATTGTTTCTAGTTTTGGGATTAGTGTGTCTCTCGACCTCTCTAGACAAACACACTTGTGTTCGGCGGCCCCTGAGGGGCTCTAAACGCTCCTGAACAACCTCCTCACCGCTCCTCCATTCACACACGCAGGAAACAAGCAGCTAGTGTACAATTAGCACAGCATTCATCTTAACGGTGGGACAGAACGGCTGAGCGGACCGTAAAGCCAGCTTCATCTCACTGGAAACGGCCCTCCGCTGAGATTAAACCAGCGCGGCTTGAGATCTCACCAAAGTCAAGTCTGCAACACCACAAATACTTACACAAAATAGACTAGATTAATGCATAAGTACACAAATTGGGACGCGCCTTTCTTATTCTTCAAGTCATTTATCTATAGCAACTAATGAGTGAGAGGTAGGGCTGGGCGATATGGTCAAAAATATTATCACTACAGTATTATTTCCAAACGACATTGATATTCATCACAATATTTGTTTAGCATTAATGGGGAAGAAAATGCTTTCCACAAGCTTTTCAGACTGTAAGAATGGATGTAAACAGAACTTGTTCATTCACAATCAAACTCCACAGAATACGCTACCTTCTATATTTAGGATGCTATAAACAGAACTGTGTACATTAAAACGTGAATGAAAAAAATCTCTCTCTCTGAATATATATATACATATATGCTGCCGCTCAAAAGTTTGGGATCAGTGAGATTTTTAATGTTTTTTAAGGGAGTCTCTTCTGCTCATCAAGGCTGTATTTATTCAATAAAAAATACAGAAAAAACAGCAATATTGTGAAATCTGAACACAATTTCCAATATTGGTTTTCTATTTTAATATACTTTAAACAGTAATTTATTTCTGTGATGCAGGGCTGTATTTTCAGCATCATTACTCCAGTCTTCAGTGTCACATGATCCTTCAGAAATCATTCTAATATACTGATTTATTATGAGTGTTGAAACTCTTGTGCTGCTTAATATTGTTTTTTGGAACATTTGATATTGTTTTCTTTGATTCTTTGATGAATACATAGTTAAAAAGAGCAGTGTTTGTTAAAAAAAAAAAAATTACTGACCCCAAACTTTTGAATAGCATTGTACAGTATATTGTAACACAAAATTTATTTTTTAAATAAATGCTGTTCTTTTTAACTTTTTATTAATCAAAGAATCCTAAAAAAAATATCACAGGTCCCCCCCCCAAAAAATATGAAGCAGCACAACTGTTTCCAGTTGTGTAAATGCTTTATCATCACTTGTGTGCTAAATAAAAGTTTTAATTTCTATATATGCTGTCTCCAAGCTTTTGAACCTGGCATTTTCATAGTGTGTATTGTTTATGTGCTCTTACTGATCCCAAACGTTTGAGCGCCAGTGTACATATAAATATATTACTTTAAAAATGACATTTTAGTATATAATAATAGTAATGCATTTCTGTCATAAGTTCTTCAAGTTAAACTTTTATTTCCGTGGTTTGTAGTGAAGATCTTTGCGTTTCAGTGTGTGTTTGACAGTGGTTTTTCTCAAATGAATGAAGACTCTCAGAGCAGCTCTGGAGATGAAGTTTGCGTGTTCATGTGCTCATATATTGAGACGAGCGTTTGATAGCAGCTCTGAACATTAAACAGACACACAAACATCACACCGCAGCTTCACACGGGTCCTACCTGTCGTAAGTCCAGAGTGATGGTGACCCAGTGGAACTGACGGCCGTTCTTGATGCTAGGGCTCTGCCACCACTGGTTGGTGCCGTCGATGGCGTTCGTAATGGGATGTTGCTCTGTTCAACAGAATAAAGCGAAATAAAAATGACTGCAAGAATAAATAGATGCTGATGCATCATAAATCAGGTAGGAATTAACTTGTCTCAGCATGTCATGTCAGCACAGATGTCTGATAGATAAATCAGAAACACTTTACTGTAACGTTGCATTGGTTAACTACTAGCTAACATCAACTAACAATGGAAAAAAAAACATTTCTTAATCTTAGTTAATTTCTGCATTTACTAATGCATTACTAAAATCAAAAGTTGTATGTTAATATTATTTAATGGATCTGAGCTTGGAATATGGAATGCATATTTGGTTTGTTTCCTGTCCTTGTTTAGTGTGATTATCAGTTAATTCTTGTCCAGCTGTGGTTTAGTTATTATCTGTAATTAGCCTGTGTATTTTAGTTCTGTCTGTTCAGTTAATGTTGTCTGGTCTACTCGTTACTCCCCGGTGTTCCTGTCTGTGTCTACCTTGCCTTGTCTTGCACTGCCTTATTTGGAGTCATTAAAGCGGGAAGTCGTGGCCTAATGGTTAGAGAGTCGGACTGGTAATCCAAAGGTTGTGGGTTTGAGTCTCGGGCCGGCAGGGATTGTAGGTGGGGGGGAGTGAATGTCTCCACCCTCAATACCACGACTGAGGTGCCCTTGAGCAAGGCGCCGAACCCCCATTATGTAAACAAAAACTTATTTTGGATGCAATTAATCGTTTGACAGCACTAATATATATAATTTAATATAGTTAATCTATATCACACGAGTGCTGTTTTTCTCCAGATATCAGCATGATAACAAATATAAAATTGATTTACAAGTTTAAAGTTAGAATGACTTACATAAGTGACTTACATTTTAGATACAATTAGGGATGTACGATATTGAATTTTTGCCGATATCCGATATGCCGATAATTTTCAACTCGTTTTGGCCGATAGCCGATATATAACTATTTTGATAGTTTTTTGGTTCGTTTTTAACAAGAACTTATTTGTTACAATTAAATAAACAATAAAAGTTATTTTATAATGACAGTATATTGAAGATTTGAAAATAACTATAAATAAACAATATATTAAATCACAGAATTTTTTTATCAGAAAGATGCAGTGCTAACCTTAACATTTTATTTTATGATTTAAGATTTGTAAATTGTTTAACGCAAAAGTTGTAAAAATTCTGAAAATCTTTTAGAGCTCATAATTTGTTTAAAAATACATAACATAACTGTTATAAATAACTGTAAATGAGATTGAGTTTGAACCGGAGTACACAGAAGAAGAGCTACTGTGGTTAAAAAGTATATAACTGTTTTTTTTTTTTTTAAGAAAATGACCGACCGTTTGGCTAGATAAGCCCCTTATTCCTCGGGTAGGATTGTGTAGAGCCCTTTGAAGCTGCACTGAAACTGCATTTTTAACCTTTGATCCCCATTGAAGTCCACTATATGTAGAAAAATCCTGGAATGTTTTCCTCAAAAGCCTTTCTTTTCAACAGACAGACATGAACATCTGGGATGACATGGGGGTGAGTAAATTAGAAGGACATTTTTATTCTGGAAGTGAACTAATCCTAAGAGTTTCAGGGCAAATGTGGTTACCTTTGGGATTCTGGCTGTTTGCATCACAGATCCGACACTGAGGGTTACGGATTCGTCTTCCGGGAACATGCTCCACCAGTTTACAGTACATCTCGGGAACCGGGTCGCCACAGGTGGCGTTCGTGGTGATTTCTGCATTGCTGGCGAGGTTCAGGATAGCAGGAAACAGACCTGGAATGACAGACAAAGAGCTGTTTAACAAAAGCATTGAAGAGGCATTTGTTCTGAACTGCATTTTTTCTTTCTTTCTTTGAAGAGCGACCCTCACCCACCCCATCAATCCATCCATCCGCCCATGTGTCTGTGTGCCGCCATTCATGACACAAATCACTACGTCTTGGACAATTGACCAAAGCTGGCCTTTGGTGTGAGGAGATTACTGACAGCAAAGAGCTCAATGAGAGGGAACTGTGAAGATGAAGAGGATCTTCTTCCCTCCAGCAAGTCATGAGGTCAAAGTGAGCTTTAGAGCTTTGAATCACAAGCAAAATCCGTGCTGGGAGTCATGCATTTGATCATTTAGTAAAGTAATGCTGCAGGAAGAACTCAATTTTAATGCCGATTATTTTACTACTTTAATATGTATATTAGTTATCATAGGATACTTCATTTTTAGGGTTATTATAGTTGTTAACTAAATCTAAAACTACAACCATAAAAAAAACTTTGTTACGTGAAAAAAAGTTAACTGATATAAAGTATTAAAAAACTTAAACTTATTTTATTTTAGCTAGTTACCAAAGTAATATTTCTCATTTTTGCGTTTAAAGTTGAAGTACTAAAGTAACAAACTAAAATTTAAATAAAAATGGATAAAAACTATAAAGACATTTAAAAAATTAAAAAATGCACAGAAAAGCACAACAAAATTACTAAAACTTTCACTAAAATTAAGAAGTATTAATAAAAGTATATAAAAGTATTTCTCAAACTTTAATAGTATTAAGTTGATCTACTAACAATAAAAACAATAGACATATTAAAAAAAAACTATAATAATGTGACAAACACAAAATCACTAAAACTTTAAAATAAAAAAAATTGGAAAAGAAAAAACGAATCCAAAAATATATTTAAAAAAAATCTATAATAGTATCTCTCAAACTTAAATAGTATCTAATTTAGTTTAAGTTCACGTACTAAAATAACAAAAATTAATAAAAACCATATATACATTAAAAAATAATAAAAATGTACAATAAAACACCACAAAATGACAAATTTAAACTAAAATGAAAATAGAAAAATAAAAACTATTACAAAATATATTTTTTTAAACTACTACTAATAATAATAATACAGCAGTATCTCATTTGGTGTAAGTTGATGTACTAAAATTAAAACAAAATTAATAAAAACTACATAGACATATTTTAAAACAATTACTAATAAAAAATGACCTAAAAATAAAATTAAATAATATGAAAACGAGATAGCCTATACAAAAAGTAATTCAAAATATATATTTTTTTAAAGTTACAATAGTATCTGGCTGACTTCACAAGCTCCTGTAATAATTAATATCAGTTAAAGCAGCTTGAGTTGCACTGGAGCAGCAGATGTGTTTCAGACTGTATCTGTTTGAGGTTTGAATGGACTCCAGCGGAGCTCAGCACACAGAAACTTCAAACGCTCTGCAGATAAAGAGACTGATGACTGAAGTCATTATGCGACTGCTGCGGCACATCTGGCTGCGTTTGCATGTCACAGACACGCTGAGAGCCGACGACGCCTCGAATCACATTTGAGACTCAATCACTGAGAAAAACACTTTCAAACAAACACATCTGTCAGCAAGAACTTCTCAACATCTTCATACAGCTAAATGCATTGATCCTATTAAGAAAATGTCTAAACTGAGTTAAGGAAATAAATTAGATGTTTATGAGTAGATTGACTTCTGATGCACTTTTATGGTTAAACGACGTGATAACTAAATCAACTAATATACTCACCCACATTGTAAAAAAATAAATATATTATATTATATATATACACAGTCTTCAACATTTCTCACATTATCACAGTTTATTCGCTGTAGTTTAGAAAATGGTAAGAAAATATGAGAAGAACGTTTTGAAGATGAGAAGTTTTTGAACAAATTGATCTTGATAATGTCAGATAACTTTGATAGAAAGGTATGTAATGGATTAATCAACCAAAAATTATTCAGATGTTAAATTTAAGAACACAATTAGATAAAACCAATTTAGCTCAACCAATCACCAAGCAATGCTTTATTTAGTTCAGTCTGTGGTGGAAAAAGATCACATTAGCAATTAAAGAAAAACACTTCAGCAAAACATGCTCAGGTCAAAGTGTCTGAATCAGTTTTGATCCTGTAGTCCACTGTATGAAGGATTTTTGGGTATAATGTGTCACAGTTTACTTTATTTTTCTATCCTCACTTACATAAATAAACTATAGTGTCCTGCACCCACTAGTAAAAAATATCAAATTATATCTGCTGTCTGAATTATTTTTGGTTTGACTGTATGTGTATATTATTTATATATATATATGGTTTACTGGAAGATTATTGGAGTGTTTTATAGGACATGCAATTTCTGAGTGAAATGCGTTTCAGAATAAATCCCACACCAGTTTTTCAGAGCAGACCACATTAGCTTTAACTCTCCACACAGAGGTCAGATTTACCCGTAAGCTTTAGAGGGACATGTTTTAGCTGAAGAAGACGACAAGATAATTGCTCTGCTTCTTTTCCAGCGTCTGAGAGCAGCTTACAGCCTCATTTGGTGTGAAAGCGGGGGTCAGAGTTTACTGTGCGTTTACACAACAGCAGCTCATCATGATTGACGTCTCGGACCCAAACGACTCTTTCTGGGTGGCTTTCAGTCAGCAGGTTTGGAAAACAAGCAAACAAATAAGAGAATAGTTCAGTTTTTCATTGGATCTAAGAATATTTTTGAAGGTGAAAGAGCTCTGGAAGAGTTCAGGTTAAATCAAAGAGGATGTGTGAGATGTTTAAAAACTTCTGTGAAGATTAACCATCATCACAGAACAAGGATGGGAGGTAAAACATCTCCAAAACATGAATTCCAGATAAGTCTAGCATGTGAAGTTCTGCATGAGATCAGCTGAGAGCTAATCAAAGCGTCTGGATGAAGAAGCTCCAGGACAGACGAGAAGACCGGCTGAATTTGCATGTGAACAGACTGTAATCAGATGTCAGTGGAGCTGATAAGAACCTCACAATGTGATTCAGTCAATTCAGCATGAAACGCCTTCAGAGATAAACGGCTGATTGGAGATAAAACACTTACAGACGGATGAAGCTGATAAACACATCTGGAGCTACAGATGCTGCTTTGAGACTAAATATATTACAGTACATTTACACTGTAAAAATGGGTTTTTTGAAGATTATTGGAGCATGTTTTATAAGAAAATACTCTTAGTCTTTCTACTTTAAAATATCATGTTTAATTCAACGTGTGACTTGCCATTTCTTTGTAATTATTTGTGAAATTTAGGCTACTAGGAATTTCTTAGTCAAAATTGTTTCCTCACCATTTTTTCAATTAATGCATCACAACATATTTTATATTTATTACATATAGATTTAATAATTTATTTGTAAAATGTATTCATCCACAAATACTGTGAATTAAAAAAAAATATATATATAAAACATTTATTATGTTTTAATATAACATATTTATTATGTTTTAATAACATTTATACGACCATAAATTTATATTTTATAAATTTATATATAGTTTATTTGCAAAAACAGAACTTCGTTTTTTACAATTTTCAAAAATCATGTTTTTTTATTATGTTATGGAGTTTTTATTGTATTTTATTGTGTTAGTTAACTGTATTTTTTTTGTTATTTTTTAACCTAATCAAAACAACCCAACTGGAGTTTGATTGAGATTAATTGGAATGCACAATAAAGAAAACATGATTTTTGAAAATTGTTAAAAATGGAGTCTGCGTTGGATGGAGTTATGGAGTTAAAGATCTGTTTTTGCAAATTAACTCTTCATTTCTAAATATCTAGGATTATCTGTTAATGGAGTGGTACAGAGCTCTCATGTGACCCGCGCTCATTCACATACATTCAGCTGGAATAAACACACACACATGCACACACACACGGCTCAGATGAAAGTTCAGCCTATAACATTTCAACTTCCTGTTGTCTTCACAGGACTGAGGTGTAAGCAGACACTCGCTGCTTTTACGGGTCACAGCTAAAACTACATTAGAGGCTTCCTGACCTCATGTGTTAACTGTGTTAGACAAACCTGCGGGTGAGAAATCTCCTTAATGTGGCAAATCTATGCAAGTACTATCAGCGTCACATCTGAGACCCCAGGTCATGTGATATTTGCTTTATGTTAATTTAATTAGATCATAAGTGTCTGCAAGTAAAAACGCTGAATTAATCATTTCTTTTTGCGTGCTAAAGATGATATTTTGAAGAATGTTGGGAACCAAACAGTTGACGGTAGCCATTGACTTCCATAGTTTTTTTCTTATACTATGGAAGTGAATGGGTACCAGCATCTGTTTGGTTACCAACGTTCTTCAAAATAACTTCTTTTGTGTTCAGCTGAAGAAACTCAAACATGTTTTAAACTTGATGGAGAGTAAATGATGACAGGGTTTTTATTTTTGGGTGAACTGTCCCTTTAAGGCAAGCTAATCCCTGATAAATGTTTAATTCATTACTCAATTATTAGAAGGACTTTCACATGCTTATAAAATAAGCAAAATATAGATTTGTATGGCCTTACAATCACATTCCTGTAACTTTACTATCACTAATGTACAACACTGAATTATAGTTCTGCCATGTTTTGCACATGTAACGTTACCTCATCTTTCTCTTATATCAGTACCATTGATTTACCATGTTTTACCATGTATCAGTACCATTGATTTACCATGTTTTCTCATGATTTACCATGTTTTCTCATGATTTACCATGTTTTCTCTTGATTTACCATGTTTTCTCATGTATCAGTACCATGGTAACTAACTACAAAGTACTTTCTGTAAGGAATTTTTAAATACATTTTATAAAGAATCTCCTGGAGTATATCTCAACAAATACAACATTTAAAGTAATTATACTGAGTCACATTAAATGCATAAAACGAGCAGAGTAACGAGTTTTATTTGTAATCTATGCTTCTAATCTAAAATCTTACATTTTTTATATTTTCTTCTACTTTTTCAACTTTTACAGTTTTATCTCAACAAAAACAGTGTAGTTTGAGGACAGATTTGTGTTTATTTATTTGATCTCACCTCTCTGCTGAGCCTCCACACAAACCAGTGAGGAGAAAATCACTGCAAACGACCACAGCATCTTCATCATCATCATCATCATCATCCTCTTCATCAGTCACTCTAATAATAATCTACTTAATGAAGCTGGAATCATCAGAGTGTTGTGCAGACGGCCATCGGCTCTTTCTCTCATTCATTCGGAGCCCCGCTGGAACATTCCATCAGTTCAGAGAGAGGGGGAGCCCCGCTGGAACATTCCATCAGTTCAGAGAGAGGGGGAGCCCCGCTGGAATGTACCATGTGCTCATTTTGGTTTAATTTGCGTACAGTTAGTTTTACAGTACACTTTTAGCGTTTCATTGTCATAAACCAGGTTTCCATCCAAGGATTGTTTTTGCGAAAAAATATTTAGCGCTTTAAAATATTTAAAATATAATATAGCGGATGGAAATGTCAATTATCGATTAAATTTCTCATGTGTCGACAAAATCTTTTTCCGTTTAACTTTAGCGCATAAATTCCATATCGATACTTCAAATGTCGCAAAAATTAGTTTGGAAACAGTTTTTGTCGAGAAAAGGGGGCTTTAACGCAAATAAATGTCACATGACAGAATTATCCCTGTAGCTCAAAAGAGCATTAAATCATATTCATATTATTAAACAGCATCTTAGTTGGATACGCGGTAAGAGTTACCTCTCTAGCATAGCTGCTCTTAGTTTGGTGTTAGCAGGCTAGCCTAGTTTACATGATTATTATTGTTATAATCATGATAATTGATGATAATCATGATAATTAGCCTGTAGTCTGTGTCTTGCAGAATAACCCTGTGATATTATGCCAAGCACATTTTATTTTACATGAACGTGAAGAACAAAAGATAAAATTAATTTATTTTGGATTGTTAGCGTCTTATATTTTTATTCTTATTTTGTTAAAAGGTTAATATGGCTTAACGACCGTCAGGTAATAAAAAAACCGGAATGAACATTCATATTTCCTATAAACGTTCATCAGAAAAAATATAATAATAAAACTGCACCTGTTTATGATCGATACACCAAAACTTATGCGACAATTCGGTTTTTAGTGATGACGTCACGACGCACACTGTTTTATGGCAAAAGGCCAGCTGGATGGAAACAGGCTATACAGCAAATTTCACAAAGTTTTTTTAACGCATATCTCTTTGTCGATAACAAAACAGCGCAAAATCTGTATGGAAACTTGATTATAGATAATTCTTGGTGTTTGTTTGATAAGCGTCGCTCATTAATGTCAGTGCGTCGCTCCTCAAACTATCTCCTTAAGCGACCAGACTTACCATCTTTATCTGCTAGCAATCCCATGGATATATACTGATATATACTGATAAATACTGATATATACTGATAATTATCCCACACCTATGTTGAGATCGTAGAGTAAACAATTTACCTCAAGAACCGTTAAACCGTTTAAAACAGCGGCGGCGGGAAATCCAGTCTGGAGGCTGCAGCATCTCCATAGCAACGCGCGCTCAGCGGTTACTGTGATTATTATGAGCTAAATTAATTACTCCCAACACTTAAAGCTATACAAATTAGCTGTTAATATTCGTTTACAGAAGTTGTTGTTAATATCAGAAAATATAGGTATGCATCCACTTAGCTGTCAATACGTCCTTTGTACGTTTTTACACTTTAATGGAGTATAAATCTTTTTTATTTTTTTTATAAACCATAATTAATTGCGTTACATTTGCGACTGCCAGAACAGCTGCTGTGAAACATGCTTAGGGGTCAGCGATGGCGATCGGAATCACTCCAGGCGAATCCTATGATCAATTCTTTCTTTTTAATCTTTCACCAAAAGGTCTGATGATTCATTAAAGTGTTAGTTTGCCCAAAAATTACAATTAGCCCATGATTTACTCTCCCTCAAGGCCTCCTAGATCCTTTCAGACGAATCCAGTCGGAGTTATATTAATAATGTCCTGGCTCTTCCGGGTTTATAATGGCAGTGGATGGGTGTTTGTGTTCAACAGTTCAAAAGAAGTCCAATAAAGTGCATCCATCCATAATAAGACATGCCTCACACGGCTCCAGGGCCTCCTGTAGTGAATCATATCTAACATCATAAACACTTTTCTGTAGTTTCCTCTAACTATCGTTCACGAGCGAGTCCGGCGGAGGATGTAGGATGTATGCGTAAGTACAAAACGTTTCAGTTGCCGCCCCTAAACTCTGGAACGCATGCTAATATTTCTATTCAAAATCAAGATTCCTCCATTTATAAAAAATAAAATCGTGGCAAAACATTACATTCGAATGAATCGATAAAATCTGAAAAATGGCCCAGCCCTAGCTTCTGCAAGTTAGAGAAAACTGATCATAACATTGTAAACATGGATATTTTTCTTACCAAAGGCACTGATGAACTACAGGAGGCCTTTATTCACCCCTGGAGCCGTGTGAGGCATGTTTTATTATGGATGGATGCACTTTATTGGACTTCTTTTGAACTGTTGAGCAGAAACACCCATCCACTGCCATTATAAAGCATGAAGAGCTTGGACTCGTCTGAAAGAGGAAAGTCATATACATCTAGCATGCCTTGAGGGTGACTTTCATTTTTGGGTGAACTAACCCTTTAATTTAAGTAATTTTCAGTCTGTGTTTATTAAATAATTCATACTGGCTCAATAATTATGAAGTTATGTGCGCTAAGATTTGTTAATGCAGCAACTTCTTTGTTTTTGTGAAAGAAGTAAAATAATAATACTTTCCCATTTTCTGAAAGAAGATATGATGGTTGCCAGGTCATTGATATGCAGTTGTATTGCTGTGTTGTTGCTCAACAATTCATGTTTTCTGTTGTTTTTAGCTTTTTTTTTTTTTTTTAGATATTTTAGATTTATAATAAGTTTCTTTAATTTTTTCTCATGAGCTACTGAGAAATCTTTACTTTTACTCAAGCATGATGATTGAATACTTATTAACAATAATGAGTTAATTACAATTGCTGGTGCATTACAATAATATTATAACTATTATTACTGGTTTCTGTCCTTGAATGTTCCGCTTCACTCTGCAATCACTTATTTCCTTCATGAAATGCAATAGTTTCTTTATTTTCACTTGTCATATCTTGTAGTTTAACTCTACTAATGTAACTTGAGGAAGTCCAATATGATACATTGTCCCAAAGTGCATGACTTACGATGCAGAGCTTTACATCTGTGTTCTTTGTGTGTGTTTTGCTTCCATCTTCTGGAAAGCACCTGGGTATGCAGGCTGGCCTGTTGAGATCTGACCTCACACCAGCTCTTGAAGCTCAAGCTGGACCTCATCAAGGTCTGTGGTGTCTTTGAAGGTTACATCATGATGTCCGTCACACCTGAAAATGCACCTAATATCCCACATCTTGACAGTGTCTATATCATCAGTTATACTTATGTTGTTGTTCTTTGTTAATATTTGTGAAGGACATGTGCTGAATTCTGTTGTGTTTGCATCTGTTGTATGCAGTTAAAGGCACTCTCTTATTTTGCAATGCAGAACAAGCTGTTTTCTGTGAATGCGCAAGACTTCTGTTTTATTAGCTGCTAAACGGTACAATTATTTGCATTACAAATCAGTGTGTTTATGACTACGATAATATGTTAAAATTGTATAATAACATATACCAGTTTGCAATATCAAGCAGCATATATGACTGTTTTTGTACGGCTAAAATAACTGGAAGCGAATGTACAAAAAATAAATAAATACATTTAAGATTACGGGAATAAAGTTGTAATATTTTGAGAATAAAGTGAAAATTATGAGAATAAAGTTGTAGCATTGTGAGATAAAATTCGTAATATTTTGAGAATACAGTTAGTATTCATTATTGTTAAATTCTGTCATAAAAATAGGTTTGACTAAATCCTCCACATCCATTTTTCACATAGAAGAACAGTGTTTTCTCAAAATACTGTGATTTTTTTTCTCAAAATATTAACTTTTAATTTAGCTTTAATCTCGTATTGATAAGACTTTTTTTTTTTCTTTTTTTTGTATTGATTGGACTTTATTCTCGTACTTTTGACTTTATTCTCAAAATATTATGACTTTATTCTTGTATTCTAATTTTTAAATTTCTATTTTTTTTTTTTTTACCGAAACAGCATAGTAGGAATGACATATGCATTAAGAGAAAATGCAATCAGGAAAAACCACGCATTAAGAGCCAGGGGGTGAAAACTTTTGAACATAATGGAGATGTGTACATTTTTCTTATTTTGCCTAAATATCCTATTTTTTCATTTAGTACTGCCCTTCAGACGCTACAGAAGATACTTAGATGTTTTTTCCAGAAAACAAATTAAGTTAAGCTTACCCTAATCTTCAAATTCAAAAGTTTTCACCCCCTGGCTCGTAATGCATGATTTTTCCTTCTGGAGCATCAGTGAGTGTTTGAATCTGCTGCACATGAGTCCCTCAGTTGTCCTCAGTGTGAAAAGATGGATCTCAAAATCATAAAGTCATTGTTGGAAAGGGTTCAAATACACAAAAATGCTGAAAAACCAAAGAATTTGTGGGAGCTGAAGGATTTTTCTGAAGAACAGCAGGCAGTTTAACTGTTCAGGACAAACAAGGGACTCATGAACAACTATCACTAAACAAAAAAAACACAGACAACGTAACAACACAGAATTAAGAATCAAGGGGATGTAAACTTTTGAACGGGGTCATTTTTATCAATTCAATTATTGTTTTCTATTGTAAACATATTTTATGTGAAATATCTTAATCAGGTCAGTACCAAATAAACAATAACATGCATTTTGTATGATTCCTCTTAAAATAATGAACATTTTGCAGATTCTGAAAGGGGATGTAAACTTCTGACCTCGACTGTATGTTTCTGATCAGTGTAAGGATTCCTCCAGCAGGGGGCAGCGACGGATGATCAACTGGACTCTTCTGACAGAGTTTTTCCTTCTCTCTCTGTTTTATTTTGTGTTTCAGTGCTTAGCAACCCTGAGAGAAATACACTGATGTTATGACTGCTCCACTAACAGAGACTAAACAGCTGGCGGTGAGACACATGATGCACATTTACAGGAAGTGTTTGGATCCACAGTAGTTTACAATCTGAAGAAAACTGTCTCTAATGAACATACTGCTATTAAAGCATGATGTTTTTTGTTTGCAAGCATCATTATAGCAGGACCTGAGTGTAATTATGCCGTGAAGATGATTTCCTCTCAGAATGAAGTCCAGCGCTGGCTGCTCTCCATGTTATTAGATGAACACTGAACTGTTTCTCATCATCAGGTCGTCCTCACGGTGTGCTCTGTCTGGCTTCAGTTACAGTCTCCAAACTCTAATAATGGCACAGACGCTCTGATGCAGCTGAAGCACATTTGCAGGCGTTTGGCGTCTGTCTGTCTATCTATCTATCTATCTATCTATCTATCTATCTATCTATCTATCTATCTATCTATCTATCTATCTATCTATCTATCTATCTATCTATCTATCTATCTATCTATCTATCCATCTATCTCTCTATCTCTATCTATCCATCTATCTCTCTATCTCTCTCTCTCTATCTCTAGTATTATGTGTGTAGTTGTGTTATAGAGCAGGTTGTGAGTGTTTGTTTGGGATGTAGTTGTGTAGCGGTTCGGTTCGGTTCGGTTCCTCTATATTTATTCCCGTCTGCTGTTTTCGTCTCTGGACCGCTGTGGCTCGTGTGTAACTGCATTAGTAGCTCCTCTGCCACGCTCTCATTCCACACACATTATAAATGGCATCTTTATAGTGTGTAATAGTGTGTTTCCTCCCCATCGATTCATCATCCTCAGCCACTTCATCTCCCCTCTATCTCCCTTTACTCTCGCTGCTGCAGAGGAACTCGATGAAGGAATTACAGCTGAGATATTAAACTGTCTCTGGTGAACACTTGCATCTATTACCAGACACTTACCCACCAGGACTTACAAATCACACTGAAAGAGCTGGATGAAATAGACCACGGTTTACATTACAATATCACGAGATACTGACGAAATGGGAAATTCTCAGTTAGTTAGTAACCATATTTAACTGTATTTAGTTATTTTAATACAGTAATACAGTAATTAAGCATGCACTTTGAGACCTTTTAAAATGAATTAAAGGAACGGAAGACACATTAAATTTGTCTGAATTATTTTCTCGTGTCAACACCGTGAGCCTGCTTGTGTTACAGACTTTGAAAGAATGTCAGAAGAAGGTCAGCAGGTATTCAGAGTGTATTTATATATCAGCTGGGCTCAGTGAGGTCAGGTTCAGGGCTAAATGCAGACCAAAGGTCAAAGGTCATATGAGATGGAATTCAGCTTATGATTTTTATCGGGTTCTTTAGGAGTTTACAGAACATAAATCATGTTTGTTTTAAGTGTATGGAGAAGGGAATGCATTTAGACATTTTTATAGTAATAAATCAATTCATAAAGCATACATTTTAATATTATCCTAACATCATACACTAACGATTAAACATTTTATACAACAAAGATTGCTCCAATTAACCTTCAACATGAAACGCTGTTCTTTTATCTTAATTATTGTGCCGTTCCTGATGGTTTTCTGAAAACTCAAGAGTGTCTGAAACCCAAGGAGCTCGACGAGCATCTAACCGCAGGTCAGGCTGTTCACTGGTTTATTATTAGAGAGTTTATGATTCACTTCTACTTCATGGGTTTAGCCATGATATCTTGCTTTATTCTTTAAGTAAAGTTTACATTGTTTTTGTAAATATTATTATAATTTAGAATAAAACAGCAGTTGCATCCTATCCTCCGTATTGTAAGTGACTGTAAAAAGTCTTGCTTTAGTTTAGGACATCTATAAAGTCACTGCAGACAAACACACAGCAGTCTGTGTTCTTCAGATGCATCTGTATGTTTGCACACCTGTGTTTGTGATTGATGTGCACAGGAAGGCTTTGCTCAGGCGTTTGTCTGCATGAACACACAGCGTCTCTGATGCTTCTGAGCCACATTTACCAGCCGTGTTGATCTGTGTTGATCTGCATCAGCCTCAGCACAGTAACTCACATCAGCATGATCTCGTCTGAGTCTGAAGATACATCATTATTAACTCCAGACTCGGCTGTTAGCAGCTTTACATGTTCTGTCTGTCACTGTTCAGCTTTGTGCTTCTCACATGTCATTATGTAATTTGTTAAATAAATGAACCCTGTGAGGATAAAGCTATGAAAGTCAGTCGTCAACATGGTTTGGGTTCTTGAGAGATTTCTGCTTGAAATAAACCAGTTAAACACACTTTAACTACCGAACAGCTTTTAGTATCATTGATATACTATTATAGTTTTTGTCATTATTTTGAATAAGATTTTTTTAAATACTTTTTCACTTTAGTAAAAATTTTACTAATTTTGTGTTTTTGTCATTTTTATTAGTTTTTGTTGTCTATATAGTTTTTTTTATTAATATTCTGAAAGTTTTTATTTGTATTTTCCATTTTAATGCTAGTTAAAGTTTTAGTAATTTTGTTTTGTCATTTTAATTTTTTTTATAAATATTTCTTTGTAGTTCTATTTATGTTCCGAATATTTTTATTTTTATATTTCCCATTTTAATTTAAAATTTAATTTGAATTTTGTTGTTTTTTCATGAATATTTCTATATAGTTGCTATTAATGTTTTGAATTAGACTTTAACTTTGTATTTTCCATTTTAATTTTAATGAATATTTTAGTAATTTTTTAAAATAATGTTTATTAGTTGTTATGTCTACATGTATATAATTTTTATTAATTTGTATTTACAGTTTTTCTCAATTTCTTTGGCACATTTTTCGAAACATTCTCTAAACTGAGTGCAAATGTCACAACTGTTTGCTGGAATATTTCATTCGTGCTTCAAAACCTAGTTATCGTGTCGGTAATTTGGCCAAGGCCACCAAAATATAAAGTATTTTTCTCATCGTGTGAGCCACACTGGTCAAAATGTTTAGCTGTTTTTTCACCATGACAGTCAACCATGGAAATTATGGTTTTATAAAAAAAAATCTGATATGTGTTGAGAAGAGTCAATAGTTACATTGAAAAACAAAGATATGAACATTTGTATTTATACAGTACATTTATTTTTGTACGAATGTATTACATGTAAAGTAGTGTGACGTTAGTGAGAGTCAAGATTCACTTGCTCAATTCATGGCAAACTTACAAAAAGTCGAATAGAAATGTGTAGAAAATATGCTTGACAGTTTATGACAACTAGATCAACCATTTTGCATTTAATGACTTATACGATGAACTAATGACTAGATGTTTTAGCGGTAAGACTATAACAATACATTTTGAGCAACATGACAATAGTAACTGATGATGTAGGAAACAGCAGACAAATGTACATAATCAGTTGCATGAATGTACCAGAGCAAAAGAATGAGAAACTGCTTTTATGATGTGCTCAAGTGACTCGATGATGTGGAGGTTGAACAAGTAGTTTAGAGAATTTCATTTCTGATCTGAGAAATGCTCCAAAGCCTCTGAGAAACACTGTATTAGTTTTATTTTGACTAAATTAATATAAATTTTGCCTTGGCAACTAGCTGAAATAAAATACGTTTGCTTTTTTATATTTTATTTTATTTCACAATTCATATATTTTCTGGTTTGAGTTTGAGTTTTAGTAAACTATAATGCCCTGCTACTGAAGCGGATGCATTGCTCTAAAGCACTGATTTCCATCTGTGTGCATTTCTATTCAGGGTGGATCGTTACAGATTTCTGATTATTTGGCGACGGCTGCGAGATGCCAAGAGACACGGCCAAGAAGCTCCGACAGATGTCCCACAAATACCACTTAATATTGAACCATGACACCATTCATAAGCCTTTAATCCACATCTGTGAGCATTTAATACGGTGAGAAATGATGAGTAAAGTTACCGGCTTTAACTGAACTTTAGCTGTAAAGAGCATATATGAAGGTTTCACTGCTGGTTTGACAGACTCTTTGAGTGTTTGTTTACAGACGTGAAATCAAACTCAGGATAGAAACTAATTCCATTCATAAACTGCTCGAGCAGGTCAGATCTATAAATAACTGTTGTTTATGTCAAAGCATCTCCATCTGTTCTGATAAAGATGTATTATAGGAAAGTAGGCATCATTGAGATTCTACTGTTTATTAATATTTTCTGTTTTCACTTTAGTTTTAAAGTTTTAGTTTTTTAAATGTGTGTATTTAGTTTTAATTTTTATTTTAGTTTTAGTTTTTAAACAAACTTAACAAAAATTAGAAATTAGTTTTTGTTTTTCTAAATGTCTGCTTGGTATTTATTATTTATATATTTTAGTTGTAGTTTTTTAAACAAACTTAAAAGTTAGAAATTAGATGTTGTTTTTAAATGTATTTAGGTTTTATTTTTATTTTAGTTTTCAAACCAACTTAACCAAAATTTAAAATTAATTTTATTTTTTTTAAACTTAAATAAAAAATAAACAATAAATAGGCATTTAATTTTTAAACATTAACTTAACAAAACTTTTAAATTAGTTTTTTTTTTTTTTTTTTAGTTATTATTTTTATTTTACTTTTGGTTTTTAAACACAAACTAACAATTTGAAATTATTTTATTTATTTTTTTATTTTTTAATATCTGTTTAGGTTTTATTATTTTTATTTTAGTTTTAGTTTTCTAACTTAACACAAATGAGAAATGTTACTTCGGCAACTATTTGAAATATTTTCTTATATTTTATTCTAGTTAACATTTATTTTATTTTAAGTAATGTATTTAAGCATTTAGTTGAAGCATGTTAATATCCAGTAGTTTAAGTAGTTTTAGTTAACGACAACAACCCTATAAACTGGCTAACTTTATGATAAACGGTTGTCCATGCATGCCTTTATTTTGGGTCAGGAGTGTCATGAGAGGGCAAAGCCATCGTATTTCACTCCCAGGAATGTCCGTCCTCGTCTCTGGACACAATCAAGGTTAGTAATCAGCAACCGCTCGCGCTCAAGTGACAGGAACAACTGGTGAAACTCAGGAAGAGCTGCCAAGCCCGTGTTGTTTGACACACTGATATGTTTCCGACCGTGTGTTTAAGATGTGTTTGTGACGCCACACGGCTCTGGGAATGTCCTTCATGTCTCTAGGCTTTAGTTAAAGAGCGTCTAGCTGAGAAGGAGAGCAAAAATGGGTGGAAAGAAATCCAAAAGTGCTGGAGACGAAGACACAACGCAATCAGGAAGAAAGAGCGCCGGTCCAGACGAAAACCTTCCGAGGGTCGAACGCATTCGCAAATATACAACAACACACTTCGGATACAAAGTGCTCAGCCTGGCTCGACGCGGCCTGACAGATCCTCCGGAGGAATTATGGGAGATAACAGAGCTACAGAAGCTCAATCTGTCACTCAATGCATTACGATCTGTTCCGGCGTCTTTGGGTTCGCTGCAGAACCTGGTGGTGCTCAATCTTTGGGGAAACCAGCTCACTAGCTTGCCTCCTGAAATCGGACGGCTGAGAAACCTAAAGGTGCTTTTTGCATATCGCAACCGCTTGAGCGAGGTTCCCGAAGAACTAGGTTTATGCACCAAACTGGAAGTGTTGAGTCTGGCCAGTAACCAGTTAACTAGTCTCCCTGCGTCGCTTTCATCCCTCGCCGGATTAAAGAAGCTCAACCTGAGCCACAATCTGATCACTCACATCCCCGGCTGCGTTTACACCATGAAGAGCCTGGTGTTCCTGCAGCTGGCCTGTAATAGACTGGAAAACATCGCTGATCAGATCCAAGTGCTGGCCGACTTGAAGATCCTCATCGTTGAGGGAAACTGCATCCACTCGCTTCCCAAGATGCTTTGCCGTCTGACCAAGCTGGAGCTCCTCAACGTGGATTTCAATGACATCCAGAACATACCGGCGGAGATGCATCGTCTGAGACGCCTGGAGAAACTCGCCTGCCATCCGCTGGATAAAGGTCTGCACATCAGACACAATCCTCTGCTGAAACCCATCAAAGAGGTTCTGGATGGAGGTCTGCAGGCGCTCTACAACTATCTGAAGGCCACGTGAAGCGCTTAAAAATCAGCCGAAGGCTTGTTTACCGTCTCTGAGAGATGCAGCTTTGATACTGAACTTCTCAAGGTCTCTCTGAGGATATAAAACTGCATTATTTTTATTCCGACTGCTATCAGAGTTCATGCGCCTGCAGGTTTTATATTCACAAAGGCTTGAGCATAAATTCACAATATACTAAAAACCATTCAAATGTGAAAAACTGCTAAAAATTATAATTTTTTAATACATTTTAATTATTTAGCAGACTCTTTTATCCATAGTGACCCAGATGTTTATTTCTCAGTGGTTGTTTTATATATTTTTACGTTTTTATTTAAATAACCTTTTATTTTATATAGAGTAAATAAGAAATAAAGAAGAAATTGCAAAGAATTATTTAAATAAAAACATAAAAAGCTACTTTATATATATATGTATATATATATATATATATATATATATATACATACACACATTTTTTTGTTTTTTGCTACAGTGTCCTGCAAAAAATATTTAGGCCTAAATGTAGGATTTATGTATTTTAAAATTGCCTATAAATTTCCATTCATTTGGATGACTATTATTTTAAACTTAAACATAATGCCATGCATATTTGTCAGTCATACATCAATGCAAGGTAAATCATGAGAGTTTATTATTTGCATCTGTTTGCTTTTATTTATATATATTTTCCAAAATGCATTTATTCAAATAGCTTAAAATCAGCCTAAATCTGTTAATAAAAAAAATATTAAATTAAAAAACCTGGTTAAAATATGGCTAGCTGTGGATCAGACAATATTAATTCAGGTAAAATGTATGAGATTGAAACAAACTGGATTTATTGATGATTAATATATAAAGCTGGTTATTGTTTATTAATAACACATTGAGATTATTAGCAATACTGACATGTTTCATTGATGTATGACTGATAAATATCACATTCATTTATTAGTTTATGTTCAAACTGTGTAATACAAATGCATGGATATTTGTATTCAATTCAAATGCATTGTGCTGCAATCATTGTTGTTTAAACATTTCAATTCAGTCTTAAAATGAGTGAGAGCAATAAAAAACAATAAAAAGTCAAATGAATGTCAATAAAAGTTCAGATTTTTTTATGAGATCTCATTTTGATTGACTTTTATTTTGGCAAATATGAGCATAAATTGAGACATTTTGAGGTTATTTATTTTACTGTAAATGGTTGTTTTGTATTGATAATCTAATGTTTCAAGTATGCTGTAAAAATTATTTAAATAGTTGTAACTATTTCAGTCTTTACTTAAAAATGTCATGTTTAATTTAATGTGTTTGTGAAGTTTACTAGATATTTCTGAGTGAAAATTCTTCCAATGTAAACCCTACAACATCAATTTACTCTGAAACTAAAAAAAGAGAAATTATTTTATTTCATTCACTACATTATTTAAAATAGACATGACATTATTACACTGTAATAAATTATTTTTCAATATTGTAAATACATTTTTGGAGAGTCGTTCTATTTCAAAATGTCATGTTTAATTCTTTGTGTTACTTGTGTTAATTACAAAAAGTATGATCAATAAGCAATAAGAGCTTGTTTTTTAATCAATATCTTTGGTTTACATTTAACCAATTTAACTTTGTTTATTTAACCAATATCAATTTTATTTTATTATACAATATTATTTTTTGAATTGGCTGCAGAACCAGTTTGATTCAACTTAAGAAATAAAATTTTCAAAGTGATTTGTGAAATTTACTATTAATTTCTGAGTGCAAATTGTTTCAAAGCCTAGATGATATTGTGAACACAGCCTCAGTTCAGTACGAACTCTGTTTACAACACAATAAATGCTGACAAGTAATAAACACTGGTTTTATTGTAGAATTCATTAAAGTGATTAACAACAGCGTAAGCTATAGATTCAGTCTGGTTTATGTGCATTGTGAGTGTGTTCATGTGAACACAAGCCTATTATTGTCTTGTTAAGGATCGTGTGTGTGTGTGTGTGTGTGTGTGGAGAGTCAAGTTAATCCAGATCTTCAGACGAGAGCGTGTTGAGAGGGTCGTAAGTCACAGCAGTGTCTCTGAGCCGGTGAAGGTCTTCTGTTGGGTGTGTGAGTATTGAGACGAGTTCAAGGCTCACAGGAGCGTGTGGAAATAAACACTCGATTCCTCTGGCTTTGACACGCTGATCTCTAACAAACAGCACAGTACAAACTCTCCTCCATTACTGACCTCAGCATTGACCGCTGCTGGTTTGTTTATCTGGAGACCAGCCGCTTGCATTTGTGTTTTTAACAACCCAACTCAAGCTTTATTCACAGAGCACATTAAACACGACACGAGCTGAACCCAGCTACAAATTCAGTCAAAATAACTCCACAATCACAGAATAATACACACTTCTGTAAGCGCCAATACAGAGATGATAGAAAAACAGACCAATCTCATCACTATTTCTGATGTTTCAAAAGCTAAAGAATAAAAATACGCTTTCAAAGGTTTAAAAATGTCAAAAAAAAAACCCCTTAAATTTCTCAATTACAAGAACATCACAAGTAATAAATTGCATGAAATGTGAAATTTTGAAGAAAAACAGTATTTTCTTGCAAAACATGCTCCAATTATTTCTTTATTTTATTTTATTTATCTTGCATAAAACAGAAGCTTGTTTCCAAAGTTTAGGGCCTGCTGTAGAAAATGTGCTCAAACATGCTTTATAGCCTCAGTGTAGAGCTGCTGCTGTAGCGCCTCCTGTCTCTGGAAGCCCAGCAGTGCAGCGTGTGATTATATCTGGAACAAAACAAAATCATCATTCAGTAGAAACAACAAAGAACAATTACATTGCATGTGTAATATATAAGATGATGTCAGTCTCTTTTTTTGCTGTGTGTTGCATGGCATTAACCATTAACCCTGTAAAGCCTGACATATTTATTTATTTTTTTTTAATTGAACCACACATTTTTATCAAGTATCAAATTTGATGCATCAGGCTTTTATGACTCATATAGTTTGATATAGTGAGAATGTAGAGGAAAAAACTATACAATTTAATTCAGATTCTATGCTGAAATTCTGATGCTTGTAATGTAAATCACTGAGATCTGACATAAAATGATCTAAATATCAGCGGTCACTCTATATCTCCAGTAATATGTCTCAGTAAGATTAGATGTAAATGATCCAAACATGCAATGCAATGCTGATTGAGAGATGAGGAAATAAACGCTCCTCAGAAGATGTGAGATGAAGATCATTCCTCCGCTGAGGAACAGAGAAGTAAAGCTTCTGGAAACAAACGCTCCTCAAAAGATCCTGATGATCAGATTTGATTTCCATACACATCATTTGATGACATCTGAGCTGCTTTTATAGCTCTTTATTCTTCCTGAATGAGAACTAGTGACTCCTTTTTTGGGTCAGTCGTGCCCTAATGGATAGAGAGTTGGACTTGTAACCTGAAGGTCATGGGTTCGAGTCTCAGGTCCAGCAGGGATTGTAGGTGGTGGAGTGAATAACCAACACTCTCTCCACCCTCAATACCACGACTGAGGTGAGACCCTTGAGCAATGCACTGGACCCCCAACTGCTCCCCGGGTGCCGCAGCATTAGCTGCCCATTGCTCCGGGTGTGTGTTCACTACTGAGTGTACACTTGGATGGGTTAAATGCAGAGCACAAATTCAGAGTATGGGTCAACATACTGTGCCACACACCACTTCCCTTTCCCTTTGTGTCTATTTTTAATTCTCCTAAGGAATTTTATATTGACTTGGAATGACTTTCATTCACTGTATACATGTAAGAAGATGTGTGTGTGTGTGTGTGTGTGGTGTGTGTGTGTGTGTGTTTTCAAACATCTGAGATGGATGTAATGCTATGTAATGAAACACAACTGAGTGATAAGAACTCCGTTCTCAAACATGCTCAAACCTGTGTGGTTCCTGCAGGAATTCATGCACCTCAGATCCCGTGTGAATAAGTGCTTCAGGCCCGGACACATTCGAACCCTGCTCCACACTGCAGACCATCACATGCAACTGTTGCATTAATTGCACTGGACGATGACAGTGTGACTAATGAGGTATGTGTGTGTTTCTATAGATAACACTCACCTTCAGAACGGCCTGTGCTCGCTGTGAAAACACAGGCAGATTTCACACTCTTCAGTTTGTTTGTGTGCAGGACGGAGATGCTTTTGGCTCGACTCTTTTTCATTTTCCTCATCTCGTTCTTCTTGGATGCTGATTAAACTAGTTTGTCTTTGTCAGGCTAGTTCTGGATTTTGGCCGCAGTAGACTTGGAGCTGCTCGTCTTTTGTTCCTCTGTGTTTCCAGGAGCGTTTTACCAGCGCTGCAAAAAAATAAATAAATAAATTCGAAGAATGTTTTGCTAATGTTCTCAATTAAGTTATGAAAATATTATTTCAGAATGTTCTCTGAATGAAAAAAACATCCAGTTTTTTTATGTGTGTGTGTAGACTCTCTCTACACACACACACACACACACACACACACACACACACACACACACAGACACAAACATTAAGGGAACATTACATTGTATCATTTTGCAAATGTTATGGGAATATTACTTTTAAATGTTCTCTGAAGAAGCAACATTTAAAATAAAAAAACGTTAGACAAACATCCAACTAAAATGTTTCAGAAAAAAAAAACATTCCATGAACGATACATAAATAAAAATTCTGTGCTGACATTTGGAGAAAGGACCAGATAACTTTGAAAGAACGTTCTAATAACGTTACTGGAAGAACTTTTAGAGAACCTTTCCAGAAGTTCTGAGAACGTTCCCTGTAAGATGAGATCTAAATAACACTCTAAATAAATGCATATTCATTTGAAAATGATTGATTCCAAACAAATTGTCATGCGTTAGTCAAGCAAACAGATCATCCCACCTCAAACAAACACCTTTATACAGGAACATAAAGCATCCAGTGAGTGTTTCAGCACTGATAGAAGAACATTTGAATAATCTAAAGAACCTTTTTCCTCTATAAAGAACCTTTCGTCCAGTGGAAAGATTGTATGGATGGAAGCATCAATGCTGATAAAGAACCTTTATTTTTCAGAGTTTATTGAAAGAGTGAGTTGGAGCAGGAGACACTGAAGAGCTTGTGTTTGTGTTGTTGATTGGACAATAACCTTAATACCTCCATAAGTGTGTGATGATGTCTTCAACATTGTGTGTTCTGTTTCTTCCCTGCATATGCACTGAAAATCTGTCTTTCAGATGAGCTCAGAAGCAAGAGTGAATCTGGATCTGCCCTCTAGTGGAGAACACGTGTCTCTGTGGGAAACTCAATCATGCTGCACTTATTATAATCATATGACAAAACCAATGATACCCCCGTGTGCAGTTAATATGGCAAAGTATGAAAAACAAACGACTGACTCAGTGTTGTGCAACATCCAGAAAGACAGAAACATGTCTCCATCTCAGTTTAATGTCAAATTGAATCTGTCTATGGGTTTATCCTAACAAACTTTGTTTCAGTTTATTTCAGTTTCTTAGTTCTACTTATATTTCAGTTCCAGTTCACATCTGCCTCCTGTTTTATCTCAATTCAAACTCAGGAACTGAATTGAAATTTAAAAGGCATTTTAATTCACAACTCTGATGCAGAGTTATTGTTATTAAATAAACCATTAAAAAAATATCTGAAATAAAATAATATAATAAAAACTTACTTTTTATTTCAGCACCAGCTTTCACTAACATAACCAAAACCAAAAATAAAGCTAATAAATAAATATATAAATAAATAAAATAAAAAATAAATACTTCTATCTATCCACACACACACACATATATATATATATATATATATATATACTAAAACAAATAAAAATTACAGAACAACACAATTACTACAATTTTAACCAAAATTAAAATGAAAGGAGTAAATATAAAAATAAAATTTAATTCAAAATATAAACAAAAACTATAATAGTACAGTATATCAATAATACTAAAATGCCCTGATAAAGGAGTTTTATTGTATTATATTCAGACTTTATTTCAGTTGTATTGTATATCATGATACATAATCAATATGTGCATTTAGGGGTCATTAATAATTAAAATATATAAGAAATAATTAAGAAAAGTATTTATTAAACCACAGAATATTGTGAGTATTGAAACATTATGTGATGTTTTTGTGTATTTTTACTCCCATGGCATTTATCAGTTGAGATGAAGAATATGATGACGAGCCGCTTCTTCTCTGTGAGTGAATGTATAACACGAGGAACACTTTATAAACGGCCCTTTCTCTGACTGTCCTCTGTACTCCTGACGGACATGAATCAAATCAGTATAACATCCTGCTGAAGTAGGAACATGTTGAACTTCAGTGATGAGGGAGAAAAAGCTCTCCATTGAACCTGATCAAAACATCTGCTCTTCTGAACTCAGTCCTACACTGTGTGTCTGGAAATGGAAAGCTGTCATTTTAAAAGGAAAATGCTTTTTGGAAGCAGATCACTGCAATGAAGTGTTGTCCTTCATATCTCTATACTTTCAATCAGGCTTGATATGGCCGTTTATTTTGTGCATGAATAGATGCGAGAGACATTTTCTCATCTGCAGAACAGCCTCGAATAACTTCTGCTCCATACGTACAGAAATAATGTAATAATCAGCTGCAGGTTTCCTGCTGTATTTCTACAAAGAGCCTGTTCAACATTTGTATTACATTTGAGTAGAAAATACTATTTCAGTATTTCTACTTCAAAATTTCACATTTAATTCAGTGTGTTACTTACTGTTTCTTTGTAATGAATTGTGAAAATAAGCAAGTACTTTCATATTTTTACTTGAAACTCTTCTTAGCGTTTGCATTGCGTGCCCAGCCACAGAACAGCATCTCAGCCAGGTGGAGAGCCTTGAGTCCGCCGTTGAAATGAGTCAGTGGACACTCGTTGATAATGTGCTGCATGGTTTCTGGTTCCCCACAGCTGCAGTTCGGATTGATGGCTTGGCCCCACCAGACAAGGTGGACTGCACATCGACCTTGTCCCGTCCGGAATCGGTTCAGCATTGACCAGTGTCGTCGAGGAAGGTCGAAGCCAGGAGGATAGACCGATGGCTCAGCTATGAGGGAGTGGTTCACAACATCAGTTGCTGCCCACTCATCACTCCATGCCGAATTGGCTGTCATATCCTCTGGCGGCGAGTCCAGCCAGACAGGTTTTCTCGATGACAGGTCGGGCTGCTGGATGCAGTGTGATTATATGCATAGACGTATTTAACTGGATATCTACTAGCTTGGTATGGGACGATCTAGATTTGCAGGACTGTGTTGCTGGAAGATCATCTATATAGATGTTGAAGAGACTTGGAGACAGGACAGACCCCTGCGGGAGTCCATTTGCTTGTTTTCTCCAAGAGCTACGTTTGTCTGCCATGTGTACTCGAAAACGTCTGTCATGGAGGAAGAGTTGTATGGCCTCTACTCCCCAGCGCGGTAAAACTTTAGATAGTTTCAACAGGAGACCAGCATGCCAGACTGTGTCATAAGCCGCGGTTAGGTCAAGGATGACGGTCCCAGTTTCCTGATTTTGCTGGAATCCGTTTTCAATGTATGTTGTCAGGGCAAGAACTTGGTCACCAGTGCTACGTTCTTGTCTGAACCCTGCCTGCTCATCTATGATGGTTTTCTCCGGGCTGATTCGCTAAAGGATTTGATTGAAACACACGGATAGCAAAGATATTGGGCGGTAGCTGGCCGCAAGATTTAAGTCCTTGCCAGGTTTCGGGAAGGCGAGGACTTTTGCCTGACGCCAGGCTCATAGTATCTTTTTTTCTCAAATTATCCGCGTGTAGAACGAAGCGAGCCATGTTTTAGCCTTGGGTCCAAGATGTTTAAGAAATTCTGGCAGGATGTTATCATATCCTGCGGCAGAGCCATCCTTCACTTCACTAACTCGGTGAATTCCTCGGGGCAGTCCCCCTCCAGTCCGACTGTCTTTAAGCGACAATACTGCCGCCACTCGTTGCGCACTGTTTGTCGGTGCGATTACGACAGTTGAGATTTTGCCACCTGGAGAAGGTGGATGGCAACAGTGTTTGGATTGACAGCTGGTCTGGACTGTCCTGGTGGTCGTTGACAGGCACCCAATCGGCGAATCAGGCTCCAACTGGATTCCGGCTGGAGTGGGTGAAGTTGAGTTTTCCCACTGATTCTTCCCATCGGCTTCGTCTAGCAGCATCCAGGGATTCAATTAGGTGGTCAGCAATGTAGAGGTTTCCAGACCCTTCGTACTCCTCAAGGAGAGCTTGGCATTCGACATCTCAGTGTTAAGTTGTAGAACTCTAAGTGCCGGTCCAATGGCTTGAAAGGGATCTGCTGATGGCTGTGGCACGTGAACGGGATTCAATGCTAGAATTCGTTCTGCTGGTTGGATCATTGCAACTTCAGATCCTAGCTAGAAAAGGTCGGAGTCTACAGGGAGCGCGACGAGAACGCTGATCCACTTGAAACAAAATACACATTATCTGAAATGAAATAGAATATAAATATAATATAATATATAAATACATATAATATAAAATGTATAATATAACATAAAAGCTTAAAATTAATTTTTATTTTGCTTTTTTTTTTAGTTAGTAACTAAAATAATTCAAACTTAAAAAAAACTAAAACCAATTGAAAAAATGTATAAAAACTATATATGCATATATAAAAAAGAAAACTAATAAAAATTACAAAAACTAAAAAATTACTAAAACTTCTAATACTTTCAGATTTTTTCAGATTTTTTTTGTACCACACACACACACACACACACACACACACACACACACACACACATATATATATATAGTAGAATTTTTGTTTTTTTTAAGCTTTAAATAAAAAACAGAAAATACTATTTCAGTATTTGTTCTTAACAATTTCACATTTAATTTGAAGTTTGATTGAAATTTTGTTGCAATTTCTGAGTGAAAATGGTTTCTACACCAGTTTTTTTCAGTATATATGTACTGATGATAAAGGTATGTTGTAATCACAGACATTTTGATGTGTATCAGTTTGTCTTACATTTCCGTATATTTCCCAGAAGTCAATGCATCTGCTGTGAAGTGAAACAGAGACGTCAATGTCAGGCAAACAGTTGATTTTGTGGAGTTTGTTTAAGTGTGTGTGTTTCATGACCTTGTTAAGGAAACTCTGAGGTAAACGAGATGTTATATATATTTATATATATCTGACTGTTCCTGTTGCTTTAGCACTGCAGTGAGCCGATATAATCTACAAGATCTGCTTCACAAACATCAGCGTTTGCTCAGAACGTGTCCTTCCTCAGAAACGCACACAAAGAAGGGCCGATGTTTGGAGGAACAGACCGAGCTTGAGTTTCTGCCGCTGAGGTCTCCTCATCCAAAACTCAATTACTGTGCCAGCTTTCAATTTAATAACCTAGTTTAACAGAAAACTTTCCAAACTGAGGCCAGAGACCCGCACACAGCTGGTAGCTTTTCAAAGCCGTGTTTGTTTGCTGCAGCTCAAGGTCTCGCTCTGAATATGAGCGACTGAGGCGGGTGCGTTTGTTCTGAATCAAACTCTAATGTTTACAGACCCTGCTCCTCTCGCTTCCCCTTCAGGACACTAAATATAGAGACATTTATGTGCTTTTAGTCTCCATTCTGAGCACATCAGTCCTGCTTCAAACACATTACAGTATCAGTGTGCATTTCTGACAACATGCAGTTCCTCAGGACTCAAACACATTCAAGAAATATGTGACTAATATTGAACCCTGACACTTGAAATAAAAGTCAGAAAAATCTCTTAAAAAAATAAAAATGGAACAGTTTATTAAACATTTAGACCAAAAAAAAAAAAAAAAGATTTTAAAAAAGATTTATTTATGTTGTTGAGTATCACATTTATTTATTTATTTGTTGAATTGATAGAATATGGAGTGAAAACAGCTCGGTTTTATTGAGAGTCTCAAAATGAGCAAAAATATGCAATTTGGTGCAGATGCTGATATTTATATGGCCAAAAAGATATTTAATGTTTATTTTATAAATGAAGTGAGATATGTTGCCTTGGTAGCAAAACACATTTTTTATATTTTATTTTATTTCAGTTTGTTGCCAAGACAACATTTCAAATTTGTGTTTACTTTAAGTTGTAGTACAAAAAAAACCCTAAAACTGAAAAAGAAAGAAAGAAAGAAAGAAAGAAAGAAAGAAAGAAAGAAAGAAAGAAAGAATGATGAAGTGCAGCAGATACTGACATAAAATTATCTAAATATCAGCGGTCACTCTATCTCTCCAGTAGTATGTCTCAGTAAGATGAGATGTAAATGATCCAAACATATAATGCAATGCTGATGGAGAGATGAAGAAATAAACGCTCCTCAGAAGATATGAGATGAAGATCATTCCTCCGCTGAGGAACAGTGAAAGTAAAGCTTCTGGAAACAAACGCTCCTCAAAAGATCCTGATGATCAGATTTGAGATGCACTGATTTATCTAGAAAATGATTGATGGAGAATCAAGTAAAGCTGAGCTGCTTCAGTCCAGTAAGAGTTCATCTGGAGATATGACTGCAGTTATTCTGATGTTTACTTGATCAAAATCAGTCAAGATTTGACACGAGAAGCAGCCGCTGAAGCTAGACGCTTGTATAATTACACTAAAAGAGCTTTTACTGGATAAAACACTCTAAACTATCAACCAGACGACAGAAAACATGAGGAGATTGAGTGTGAAACAAGACAGTTTTGATCATTTAGAGCCTTAGAAATGATACTGATGCAGATTCAGACGTCTGCACATAAACGCATGCCTGTGTCTTTTAGAAACACTGACCTGCCTCTGACTAGTCTCTGTCCAGTGTTTAGAGCTCATGCTGATACAGAGAGGTTTTTAAAAAGTGCTTTAGCTTCACGAATGAGAGTGTTGCGGTCAGCAGAAGCATGCAACTCAGCAGGTTACAAAAGAAATGCTCCCTGTACAAGTTCAAGTTTATTTGTATAGCGCTTTTGTTGCTTTATTTGTTCAACCCAAGCTAAAGAATAATAATAATGTACATTTGATCAGATATAACTGCAGTACAAGATTATAAGATGCATTATGTGAATGCTTGGCTAAAGAGATGTGTCTTTAATCTAGATTTAAACAGAGAGAGTGTGTTTGGCTCCCAAACTCTGGAATAGCCTTCCTGATAACGTTCGGGAGCCAAATGTGAAAAAGCTCTACCTCCTTTAGTGGACTTTGCTATCCTAGGTCCTACCAAAAGTCCAGAGTTTTGTGACCTTAGAGAGCGGGTTGGATTGTAGCGTGGTAGAAGACAAGTTAGGTACGCAGGAGCTAAACCATTTAGGGCCTTATAGGCAAGTAATAATATTTTGTAAATGATACAGAACTGAATAGGTAGCCAGTGCAGAGACTGTAAAATTGGGGTAATATGATCATATTTTCTTGACCTGGTAAGAACTCTAGCCGCTGCATTTTGGACTATCTGTAGCTTGTTTATTGAAGATGCAGGACAACCAGCTAGCAGTGCATTACAATAGTCCAGTCTAGAGGTCATGAATGCATGAACTAGCTTTTCTGCATCAGAAACAGGGAGCATGCTTCGAAGCTTGGCAATGTTTCTAAGATGGAAGAATGCTGTTTTTGTAACATGGGAAATATGATTTTCAAAGGACAAGTTGCTGTCTAATATAACACCCAGATTTTTGACTTTAGAGGACGTAACAGTGCATCCGTCTAGTTGCAAATTATAATCCACGAGATTCTGTGTCCTGTTTTTTGGTCCAATAAGTAATATCTCTGTCTTATCTGAATTTAATAGGAGGAAATTATTGGTCATCCAATCTTTTATATTTTTTACACAATCTATTATCTTAGATAGTTGAGAAGTTTCATCTGGTCTTGTTGAGATATATAGTTGAGTATCATCAGCATAACAATGAAAACAGATACAGATATACAGATACATCAGAGATCAGACACAGCCACCTTCTGTATTATAAACATTTTTCAAATGTTAAAATAATGGTAAAGTACATCATTTTATAAAATCTCTATCTGCTTTGAGAGTTAATTTAGTATCACTGAGATACAATGATAGTTTTTAATTATTTTTTATTAGTTTCTTTTTTTTGTGTTTTCCATTGTTTATTTATTTCCATTGTTTTGTGTTTTCCATTGTTTATTATACAATTTTTAGTAATTGTGTTGTGTTTTTGGCATTTTTATTAGTTTTTTAAAAATATGTCTATATCATTTTTATACATTTTTATTTCAGTTTGAGTTATTTTAGTGCATCAAGATAAACTAAATGAAAATGAGAAATGTTGCCTAGCTGAAATAAAGTAAGTTAAAAATATTTTTTTATATTTTATTTAGTTTTAGTTAAATTATTTTATTTTTTATTTCACATAACAAAACTATAATAATAATTATATTAATTTTGTAAACAAAATTATTTTAAATTTTATATTAACTAATTATATATATATATATATATATATATATATTTTTTTTTTTTTTTTTTTTTTTTTTGCATAATAGGTCCCCTTTAAAAAATAGTTAAGTCATGAAAACACTAATACAACATTAAGTTTTAAAGAAATTCCTACATAGGTAAAATTTATATTTATGTGCATAACTGCATACGAATAATCATGTCAAAATAAGATTTATTTGCTCATCATTCATCTAAAAATAGGAATAGAATAAGAGAGATGATTCCATCATTTGTGTGTGAAGAATGGACAGCACTGAGCTGTAGGGGTCAGGGGTCAGAGGGTCTGGACCGGATACTGAGGGTCTGTTCACTTCCAGGACGAATGTTTGGAGCAGATGTGTTACATGAGAAGAGTTTGTGAATCCTGCCCTCTTTAATGCTTATTGATTCATCACGCAACAAACACAGCAGCTGAGACTACAAACAGCACACCGGGGCTAGTTGTCCCAAGGGCCATATCACATCCAGTCCAATGTCCAGTTGCATAAATGGTCAAACCTCTGGGGAATCTGTCCTATAAACAAAAGTATCATGTTTGTGTAATATCAGACACTGACATACATTTACATTCAGACGGGAGTCAAGAGCTCTTCTCTGGGGTATTTTAGATAAACATCAGTCACAGGTTTATATGTTGTAATGTTACACCTTTAATGAATGATATCCTCTATCAGGCTGAACAGTGGTTTGATAACACATCAAATAGCCTGCAACTCATTTGAAACAGATACTCTGTAGACGATGCTTTGCTTTAGATATTTCACTCTTCAGAATCATTCTTCTTGCAGTAGGTTCATATTGTGACACTATTACTTTTTTTTTAATAAAAATTTGATGTCTGAATTTAAAATAAAAAATGGATAAAAAAATGTATTTAGATAAATAGTAGCAGTAAATATGACAGCTAACCCCAATTTCCCAATAAAGTCTCCATAAAGAGATTAAACAGAATATAGAATCATAATATCACAGTGATTACAAACATTTAAACTACATCAACAGCAATAAACAAAAAAGGAATGAACATATTAATTTTCCCAGAGAACTGGGCTCATTTCATGCAAAATTAAACAAAGAACATTTCGCCTACAACTTCCTGTTTTAAAGCAGGGCTTTTCAGTGTTTCAGATGAACACAAATATGATCATCCTCATGCAAAGGAACCCATTCTAAAACTTAAAAACCATCTAATATCTTGTATATAGACCCCAAATACCCAAAGGTTCCAGAGGGTGTTTTTTCCCCTGCAGTGATGCTATAAGATCCATTCCCAAAGAGCCTCTTAAGGATCAGTTCTTAAAAGAACCAATGTTTTGAAGAAGTGTGACAAACATTTTAATAATCTGAAGAACCATTTTCCAACATAAAGAACGTTTTGTCCAATGGACAGATGCTAAAGGTTCTTCATGGAACCATCAGTGCAGATAAAGAACCTTCATTTTAAAGAGTGTATAGGGTGAAGTCAGCTAAAGTGGGCTATCAGGTAAAATGGGCCAAATAAGGTTCTAGCGTCGTATCTCTTGACATTTTTACAGCCAATCACAATAACTGCTCTTGCATTGTTGCTTCAACACTTGTTGACATGTAATAATCATTTAGATTGGTCTTGATTAGTTTTTTAAGGCATGCAGGGCAGAGTGTTACATGAAGCTTGTTATAGTAAATATTCATTATAGTGTATAAAATACGTTAACTAAAGCAAAATAAAATATAAAAAAAAATTTAAACTTACTTTATTTCAGCTAGGCAACATTTCTCATCAATCATTATGACACACACACTCACACACTCTCACACACACACACACACACACACACACACACACACATGTTGGGTTTCCATGTTTTATGGGGACATCCCATAGGCGTAATGGTTTTTATACTGTACAATCTGTATGTGCTATTGCCCTACACCAACCCAACACCTAAACTTAGCCCTCACAGGAAACATGCTGCATTTTTAGATTTTCAAAAAACTTTATGCTGTATGATTTATAAGCTTGTTTCCTCATGGGGACCAAAAAATGTCCCCACAAGATTAAGATTTACTGGTATTACTATCCTTGTGGGGACATTTGGTCCCCAGGACGTGATGAATACCAGGTGCACTCTCTCTCTCTCTCACACACACACACACACACACACACACACTCTCTCTCTCTCTCACACACACACACACACACACACACACACAGTAGTTGTGCTCGGGTTCCGAGTCATTTGTTCTGTGTATTTACGCATCGCATCCACGCAGTTCCCGACGAACTAAACTTCGGCTCAGTTCGGTTCGGTTCGGTTCGGCTCGATCCGCTCGCTCCTCGAATACAGCGCAACCGGTTTTAGGAACATCCCCCGTTAAACGCGTTAAAGTGTTTCTAGGCGGAGAACCGGAGCGCGCGGTTAAACTCCACCGGAGACCGAACCGCCCTCTGCTTGCGTCGCGGTGACGTCACGGCGGCGGTCCTAAAGTCGGTAACGAACGGACAGACATAGTTGAGTTGAACTAGTCCAGAGACGCTGACGGGGGTGTAACGGTAACGGCTGCTCAGACTAACGGGAATAACTCGGGTTCGGCGCGGAGCGCGGGGTGGAGACTCCCGTCATGGATCGGACACTTTTAACGGCTTTTCTCTTGTCCTCCGTTACTGTGTTGATCTCCGCCGGAGCGGCTCATGAATCTCACGGTAAGACCACCGGTTTTCCCCAAACACATCCGCCGGAGTTCCCCGGGACTCTCGTCAACTTTGTGAAGTCTTTATTAGCGGATTAGTTCGGAGTCAGATTGAGTCTCTCTCTCTCTCCAGCTCGCTTCAACATCTTCTCTTCTGATCAAACACCACCAGTGCTTTACATCCTGAGTGGACATTTATATCATCATATGTTTAGATATATAACAGAGCATTAGATAACGTCTGGAGGATTACTGTAAAGTTATGAATACACGTTATTTCAGTAACTCTAATAGTTCAGTGATCAGGACTTCATTAATGTTCATTATTTATACGGGTTTGTCTCTGAAACGTTCATATAACGGGGTTTAAATGTTACTATTTCGTTCTAAATACCGAAAGCGTTTTAATAATTTCAGAGAGCATTCATAAATCATGTTTCATAACTTGATGGGATGGTTTTATCCGTTAGTTAGTGTTCTGTCTGTAACTAGATAACAGACTCAAACACAGAGAGAAAGCATGTCTTTGTGCTGTTTTTATCTTTAGTTATTCTTGCATCTTATTTTAATGTAAAGCAGAGACTCGATGCAGAAGAGTTTCCATGAAGTGCTGTTTTATCTTTCTTTCCTGAAGTGCATGTAACAGTAAATGAGACCATCTGTGTGTTTAATGAAAACCAGTCCAGTTAAAGACATTACATGCGCTTTAATCTGCTTTTATGAAGGACTTTAGTGTCGATTGTGTCGTTCTGATGATGCCTTCGCCTGAGTTCAACTCTGTTTTATGCATATAATATAAATAATAATGTAGTTTAAGCGATGATGTCGTCGATCTCGGTAATCTGAGTGTTTTTCAGATGTTTTGTAGTGTTTTATTCTGTATTTTGTGTCCTGATGGGGGCAGCAGTGCTCACATATGATATGGGATTAACTCCAGATTCCCAATATCATACAAATCCCATAAAAATCCCATATATGAGACGCCTAGATGCTTCTGTGACACATAATAAGTAGTTCTGCTAGTATTAGGGGTCCGACGCTCACGAAACGTGGAAATATCAGATCATTTTATTCATTTATTTATGGAAAAAAACATAAGAAAAGATTATACATGCATGACTTTTCCAGGTTTATTTTAAAAAATGTTTAAAATAGTTTGTGAATTTTTTTATTTGTTTAGTTAACGTTTCCATATATATTGTGTATAAAACATTTAAAAAATTGTATATTTATTTGAGTTATGATTGGATATATTTAATAATTGGTTACACGAGTGCTTGATGCATGATAATAAACTGAAATGCATTGGTCCAATGGTTTGGGATGTCTATATTACACAAATAATGGCATGCACAGAAGGACTCATATGAGTGATTGTTGCTTGTTTGCATGAGTTAGTTTGAAATATTTCCTGTTCAGAGCTGCTATTATATCCTCATTGATTTTTACGAGGAAGAACGGCTAAAATCAGATGAACTGCATTGCTCAAGCTCCTCTCGGAGAAAGAAAGCATTGTCAGTTTCCAGTTCAGATTCATTGACCGTCGCCCCCAGAGCAGGATGAGCATTATGGAGATTATTTTGACTGGTGACGCAGAGGATATCCTGAACCACACAGCCGTTAACAGCCTCTTCCGTGGATTCAGTCCTGCAGCACATTGTGTTTGAGTCATTGTTCTCGTTGTTGACGAGCTTGCATTCATCATGACGGGCATCACCTGTGTGTTTTCTGAGCTCATTCTTCCCGAGCACCGCTGGGTTAGTCAGTTTGTTTTAATTAGTCCAAATCATACTCATGGAGTGTTTCCAAGACTCATGGGAGGTTGAAACTAGATCTGCGTTTAGTTGAAGGAGGGCAGCTGATTGTGTTTTGAAGGTTGCATGAGCCACACGGCTGAAGTTGGGATAGTTTACCATCGTCTGCCGAAAGCATTTCTGCGCTCTTCTGCAGAATTCCAGTCCGGCCTCTCAGTGTTTGTTGTGGCTGAGCTCTGCAAACGATTGTGTTGAGGTGTGTGTCTTCCTGCGACCGCATTCCAGCAAAACACACACACACACACACACACACACACACATCAGGACTAAAACATGACTAGAGAGTCATGAATCGTTTAGGAGCCAGATGACCTTTTGTTTCAGTTGGCAGATTACAGAATTGCTCGATTTAGACACACAGTCATCTCACATCTGACCTAGATCAACATAGAGGTGCGGTAAATGCAATCATTTTTAATTGATAAATTACTCCATTTGAAACTGAATCATGTTTTTTCTTGACTGACTGATTCAGAGTCTTTTGTTCACGAATCAGACATCATGACTGATGAAAACAAACATGCAATGAACACTTTTCACAGACTGTGATGCATTTGTTAATAATGTCATGCATCTTGCGAATGTTTATTTATTTTATAATTTAATGTCTATTTATAAAACCATACTTTGTGCTATATTAATGTTTGAATCTTTATAATTGAGAGCATTCAGGTTGTTGTTTGTCCTTCTGTTTCCTGCATTTGTTCCTGCGTCAGAAAGAATTAGTTTACTGAAATGCTGTTTGCAACCCATTTTATTGACATTTGTGAGTGAAACAGGATATTAATAACTGATTGCAGGGTGTAATCTGAATGTGAGTGTGGTAAAACAATGCAATAAAAGCTAGTTTAGCTAACATTATCCTACAGAAGTGCATCTCCTGTTGTCTTTCACATCAAAATCCAGCCCCATGTTTGTTTAGAGCTGTTTTGTCTTGTAAACGCTGCTTGATCTGTGCAGATTTCTCTCCTGATTCAGACCAGAACACTTTTTCACTGGAGGAAGAGTTATTATGGACTCGTGTTTAGTTAAAAATATCTTAATGCTGGATGTGTTTCAGCTTTAGTCTTCTCCAGATGTTAACTGATGGACTGGAGTGGTGTGGATTATTGTGATGTTTTTATCAGCTGTTTGGACTCTCATTCTGACGGCACCCATTCACTGCAGAGCATCCATTGCTGAGACACTGATGCAGAGACACATTTCTACAAACCTGATGAAGAAACATGCAAATCTTTACATTATATTGCATTTGCAACCATTTTAGTCACAGTCTGCATATATGCGCTGGTGTAGATGATCACCTGTGTGTGTGTGTGTGTGTGTGTGTGGGATTGTTCTTTAGCAGTGTGTAAGTTGCTGAGTAAACAGCGCTGTACTAATGAAAGCTCCCTCGTCCTCGGGTGGGCTACAAACGAGCATAAAAGCTAATGAATCAGCCGCTTCCACTAACACAGGCCTGCTGTGGTGTGCAAGGTGGACAGGTGGTCTTACCATCGCACTTCAGAAACGACCATAAATAAACAAGCGCTAGATGATTAAGTCCTACTAATACGACGGCTGCTGTTCAACGAATTAAGCCCCTTTGTAGGTGATGAGTAGAGCTCAAAAATGCAGCTAATTAATCCACAATGGGCCAGCGCTGTCCCAATTTCAAAGGCTTTTTTGGTAGCGAGGTTGGTTTGATACTCGTGTTGTCGCTGGTGAACGTTCATTTGACCACAGGCGAATATCTCCATTATTGTCAACCTGGGTCTGCAGAATTTTAATAGCCCTTGTTTGACTCATTAACAATTTTCCGGGCCTAGTTTAACTTCACCGCAGCACTTTCCTGTGTTTTCCTGACCTAATTATGATCAGGCCATTGTTTCTTGAAGGGTAGACGCGGCCCCAGATTTTTTGATGGGAAGTTGGCCCTCTTGAGAATCGTATGGTCGCCCGAGGCGAGAGTGGAAAGCTACGCAGGAGAGCAGAAGTTTCCTCCGTGCGCCATGGAGCCGCCATGTGTTCGTCTCCCACATTTGGTGACATTTTTAATTGTTGCCAAGCTTCGATGCCCGGTGCTAATCCCAGAGATTTATTTACGTCGACACTAAATAGAGGAGGTGTAAATATTTGAGCTGCGCGCGAGGACCGTGTCGTGCCAAATAGTTTTTATTTTTTATTGACACTCTAATTATTTCTCAGGGTTTTTTTCTGGTGTTTATTGTAAACCTGGCATGTGTGTGAGCGGTTCATGTTTGCTTGAGTGTTTTTAGTGTTCTGGTTTGTCCTGTTTCCTGCTTTTGTTCCTGTGTCAGCAGGAATTCATTTGAACCTTTATAGTCAACATGAAACGCTGTTTGTAACCCATTTTATTGATGGATATTGATTAATAGCATGTTGTAAAGAAGACTTTTTAATACGAAGGGAAATAATTCAAACTTGATTGAGAGCCGTGGGTCAAAAGTTACTTTATATCCATCTATATTATATTAAAATGTACAGTATTACATTTATAAATTTTTCAATAATTAAACTTTTTTTATTTAATTTTAATTTTAAATTTAATCAAATGTTCTTATATTATTGTTTACATTCACAATGCAAAAAAAGCAAAACATTTGAAAAAGAATATATATATATATATATGTATGTATGTGTGACCCTGGACCACAAAACCAGTCATAAGGGTCAATTTTTCTTTAATTCTGAAATTCTGTAAAAGCTGAATAAATAATATTTCCATTGATGTATGGTTTGTTAGGATAGGACAATATTTGTCTGAGATACAACTATTTGAAAATCTGGAATCTGAGGGAGCAAAAAAATCTAAATATTGAGAAAATCTCCTTTAAAGTTGTTCAAATGAAGTTCTTAGCAATGCATATTACTAATCAAAAATTAAGTTTTGATATATTTACGGTAGGAAATTTACTAAACATCTTCATGGAACATGATCTTTACTTAATATCCTAATGATTTTTGGAAAAAATTAAAATCTATAATTTTGACCCATACAATGTATTTTTGGCTATTGCTACAAATATAGGCGTACCCATGACTGGAATATTGGAAATTGGAAATGAAGATATGCTTTATATTTTCTTCCATCCTCTTGTGGCATGGTGGGCCAAATCTAAGATCATCCCAGTCCAACTTTAGTAATTTCTAGTGTAAAGTGTAAAAAAAAAATAAGGCCAGATATGAATGTGAGTGTGCTAAAACAATGCCTTAATAGCTATTTTGACCATGAGTTTATATTGTCTTAATTGGAAAGTAAATGCTTACACTCTTAAAAATAAAGCATCTCTAGTGGCATTGATAATTCCATGAAGAACCCAAGTTTTCATTGGACAAACGGTTCTTAATAGTGTTTCTTTAGATTATTAACATGTTCTTACTAAGAAAATCATTGTTCTTTTAAGAACTGATCATTGAAAGAAACAAAAATAGATCTTCTATGGCTATCGCTGTGAAAACCCTCTATTTTTAAGAGTGTATTTCATGCTGTTTCCATCATAAGCGCTCAGTCTAGTTCAAGGTAAACCAAGCTGGCTGTTTTATTTTCCTTCCCCTCTTCGCTCATGTTATTTTGACATGCACAACACCAGTAATTTTACACTCCACATAACTGCTGCTCTTGAGTCCAGGCACAGTCCGGTGTAAGAGTGCAGATTTAATTGCATTAATAATCCAATCATTGAGTGCTGACATTGAACCTGCTCTTTCAGAGCGCCGGCCTCCCGCTCGGCTTCGGGAATGCAGGAAATGCCAGAACAGTTAGAGCCAAAATGGAGGCCTTTTCCATTTTAATAATGGCACATCTTGTTTAGAGTCCCGTGCCGCTGCATGAATAACGTCTCAGTGAAACGCTCAGCCGCAGCGCACAGCTCACAGCCTTCACATTGCCCTCCTCCCATTGCATCCTTAATTAGTTTTCCACAAGATGAATACAAGAACGAAACGGCTATTTTTAACTGTAAATGCTTGTTTGTGGTTATGTGCATGTTGTCTGATAGATGCCACCAGTGCAGTCCATTGTTTCTTACAGTTTTTGATCATTCAGGGCTTGATGTTAAATCCAAATCAATGCAATTATATTTTTTCTGGTCTTTGGACTTGGTTGCAAATGCATCAGTTGTTGATCAGATGTTCAAAACACTCAAAACTGTATGCAGGTGGGTGTAAGTTTGGAAAAGTCCAGCATGCATCACCAGAAAGAAGATCCAGTTATGACATTGAGTACGAGCTCAAAGAATTAAGAAATGAAACATGCACGGTTTAATTGCACAATAAAATCATGCATTTAAAATAAGGGTGAATTTTCATTGCATGCAAATGTACAGGAGACTCTAGTAGAGCTTGATTTTAACATCTTGATTAGCAAATGAAGCAAAACTCAAAGCATGGAAATGCACGGCTCATGCAGATGTTGACTAAAACAATGCATTGCAATGAGATCAAAGCATTTGCATTGCACAGAAGCATATTTTTAATGTTTCTCTTGACTGAATCTGTCTTTGTGGATTTAATTTTAAAACAGAAATGAGTACGGCTGTCTAGATGTTTGCAATAGAGCTGTAGTGTCTCTGTAGCATCTGTGAAGAGCAGGAACAATGAAGCACAGATGCTGCTGATGCAAGCATTCACTGTGGAGCAGCGCGCCGGAAAGACCCTCACCAAAGGGAGCCGGATCATTAATAAACATTATGCAAAATATGTATGTAATTTGTAAAATTAATATTGAACCGAAATAAAACTGCAGCATTAGTATTTCTTATTGAAGCTCCTTCTGGAGAAACACTCGCAGCGTTGGGATGTCTTCTTAACCTTGAATTGGGTGCTTATGGTGGCTCCAGGGGCTTTGCAGGAGCAGGCAAAGGGAATTATATATTAAAAAAGACTTTATAGACTCTGCATTTAGAAGTTAAATGTGCACAATAACAGCTGAAAGGCTAATGCATGTAAATATTTAATTGGGCATTATACAGTATTTTGAGTTAGGCCATCCTGGAGTGAGAATCAGACAGCAGGAGATAAAACTGAACGTCTGGAGCACCAGAGGCATTAATGTGGAGAAACACACTACCTACATTAATACATTAAAATATGAAACATATATTCCAGTTTGAGCTGCTTCCCAGCTAACAAAAAATATGTTCTAGGAATGTTTTGGTAACGTTCTTGTAATTTCTGAACATTCATGTCCAGTTTTTAAAATGATTTAGAAACATTTTTCTTGGTCGTGTAAATAATGTTTTTGTGCTAACGTTTTGAGAATATTATTATTATTAGAGACCAGGGGCCTCATTTATAAAATGTTGCGCAGAAACCATCCTAAATTTGATCTTATGATCATATCTGGAATATATGTACGTTTGATTCATAGAGTGAACTTCCGAACAGAAAACGCAGGACGCTTCTCTTTCAGATGTGAAATCTATGAATGATCTTGAACTTGCGCGCAATTGAATGGTTTCAGCTCTCTGCTTGTAAACGACTTCTAATTAATGTCATTAACACATAAAATATCATCATAATGTAGAACAGCGAGCTGCAGGAACAGCTTACATTTTAAAAAAAACTGCAATACTCCGACAATAAAGAGTGTGTAGCTCAGACCCTGACGTGATGCTGAGCACTTTTCCACGTCAAAGACCGTCTTTATAATTATGAGCGCTGGCGTGGATTGAAGCGTACGCACACTTTATACACCTGCAAACTCACTTTTCGCCGAAATTCAGCGTTTTGAATCAAAATATGTAATTAATGTGAATCGTCTAGATCCGAAGAGTTTTGGCATTCTGGTCGGAGAGAGAGAGAGAGAAATGTGTTCGACCGCGAGTACTTTGATGTTATATAGGTCTGCTTCAACTCGAATACACCTCATCTCACGAGCCGGTCCATTTTGACGGCACACTTACGCTCACATGTCGTCGGCGTGGAAGTTCTTCATCGTGAGTGAGGAATTTGCCATACAATATTGACATTTTTGCACAAGTTCGCTGACGAAGTTTCAATCAAAGCCACAGCAGAAGTGTTGCGTCTCCCAGCAACACAGCGGTGTTTCGATACTGAATGAATCCACATTTTTAAACGAATCAAGTAAGTCAATGATTCAGTAACCCATTCATAAAGATAGATGCCTTCATTCTGAATGAATCAGCCGTTTGAATGAATCTCTAATGACTCGCTCATTGAAACCAAACCAGTGGATGAAGGTTTTATATTTAAAAGTATTGCATTTTCCCAACATTTTTAACTTGTGTGTTCAACAATATTTAATATTGCATATTATTTATGCATTTGACATTTTGTTGTGTGAATGCATTTATGGCACCTCAGCTTCATCAAACAGTCTGTACATCTAAATACATCTAATGCCACTTCAGACGCAGCTTCTGTGTTTCCTCAGCGGTGGAAAGATGGAGTTTGTTGATAGTATGCGCACTCTAATGTGAACATTAAAATTAGCAAAAATAAATGACTCTACTGTTCACAAAGAGAAGTATGAACACAGATGACAACAAAGTTGCACTGTCCCAAAGGTTTGTGGTATAAATGTGCTTTTTGTACTTGAAGCATATGTTGTCTTTTCCGTTTATTTTGTTGTCAGAGTGCACCAGAACGCTTCATTTACATGTTAAATTCTCAAAACTGTTCTTGATCCAAACTACGTCACCTCTTTGACCTCTTGTGAGTTTGCAGGTATGTTTATGAATGAGGCCCCAGATAAGTTACTGGAAGAACGTTAAGATACCAAAACATTATTTCTAAATGTTCTATACATGCTTAAAATGCCCAGATTTTAAAATGTTATAAAAATCTTTTTTTTCTCAGTTCTGTGAACATTAAAGGAACATTCCATTTGATAATTTTACAAACATTTTATGTTCTCTAAACTTTCTGAAACAAGAAGTAACATTTAAAAAATAAAAAAACATGAGATAAGTGTCCAAATAAATGTTGTTTTGTTTGTAGGGAAAAAACGTTCCTTGAACGATGTATGAATAATGTTTTTGTGCTATCGTTTTGAGAATTATTATTATTATTAAAGACCAGATAACTTTGAATGGTTTTGTGTTACTAGAAGATCGTTTGCTCATTGAGTTATGAAAACATTCCTGAAAGTCTATTTCTGAATAAAACATCCAGTTTTAGTTTTTTCTTGGTTTTATGAACTTCAAAGGAAAAGTCAGTTTAATAATTTTATAAACATTATGGGAATGTTACAGAACTGAACATTGAAAAACGTTAGACGAACATCCAACAACAATGTTTCAGGAGAAAAAAAACTGTAAAAATGTTTTTGTGCTAATATTTTGAAAACCTTTTGAATGAATGTTTTATTGACTGCAAGAATGTTTGGGAGAACCTTACCAGACGTCACAGAAAGCCCTTTTCTTTGCACATTTACTCCGCTTCAGTATTCCTGCCTGCTTTTCTTGTGGCACTTGTTCCATGTGCCTGTTTTTGGGTCATTGTCACTGTTCTCCGAGCAGGAAGGATATATGGATTTATGAAGCGCTCCAGGACATGGTCCGCTCCTTAACACCTCATATTTCATCTGCTCTTGATGGATGAAACCCTGTATGTATGTCATCCATTTATACGAGCTCGGATGAGGAGGGACATTTCAAGAAACTGGAGGGGGAATCTCTTGTGGCGTGGGCAAAGTTAAGTGAGGTTAAGATCTCGCTTCAAAATTAGAGCAGCTGAGCTTTTTAGGGGCTAAATGTGTTACCAGGAGGAGAGCGAAGCGCAGCGGGCGGCCTTTAAGATGATATCTTTATAAAAACGCTTTGAGTTAACCAGAGGTTTCTGGCTGTGGTCTGTTCAGGGTTTTGTGGCTCAGTGTTCAGGTGTGATATGGTACAAAGAAGGGTAAATATCAGACCAACCTTTAAGGCAACATGAAACCACTTCCTCAACCCATTCTGCTTTTATAATGAGGCGTATTTTCAAGTGAAACGCAATACTTCAGTTGAACAATGCAGGGTGGGAGTTGATTTTATCTTGTGGGAACTGATTGGATGGTTAAACTCTGTCATGATTTACTCATTCTAAACCTGTATGACATTGATACTTTTATCTGTGCAACATTGGCAGCCAAACAACACTGGATCTCTGCAAAAATGTTTTTCTTGGTTCTGTGAATGTTACGGAAGCGTTAAATTGTATAATTTATTAAATTTTACATTTAACGTTGTTAAATGTTTTGAAACACTTTGTTTTGAAACATTTCAGGAAAAAATGAACAATGTATAAATGTTTTTGTGCTAGCGTTTTGAGAACATTATTAAAAACCAGATAGCTTTGAATGAATGTTCTGTTACTGGAAGAACGTTTGTTCGTAACTTTGAGAGAACCTTACAAGAACGTGTCCTATTATCTGGGCCATTTTAGCTCAGTTTAACATCATCTTCCACTATTTTAGTCTTGTGTTTCCATGCTGTAGATGAATCTTGTTGTTTCCGGACAGACAGTCGCTCCTGTCTCCCAGATTATATGTGAGGTTTTGTTAGATTTGCACTGCACGGACGTTTCGCTGCTCCTCCCAGTGGAGCAAAGAATTAGTTTGTGTTTTTTCCCCCAAAGGAGCGCAGGGTTAGTCTATCGGATCCGTTCTGTCCGCTGTCGCAGTACCGTAATGCTTCAGAAGTCTAGTAGAGGAGCCAGCAGCATGAAATGAGCCCCTCCACAATGATAAACGAGGCAAATCTCTACTGGGGAAATCCAATAGATGCCAAATTAAGCAAATCCCTGTTTAGATCACTGAAGAAAGGAAAATCATTCTGTGTGGTGCTCCTTGGCCGATGCTTCCAACTTCTTGCCCAAACTTCTCCTCCTAATACTCAGCGCCCCAGAGCTGAGACAAAAACCGAAGCGTATCGCACAGAAACCAGGCAACTTTGTTTGCTCGTGGAGTTGAAGACGAGCAGAAGTGACACAGAACTGGCAGCGGTGCAGCAGGAGGCTGTCGGTCTCCCTTTAGGACCTTTAAACTGAGACTCGCGCTTGTTCTGCTGTCAGGTGGAGCTCGCTGACGAGACGCAGACAGGGAGACGAGATGGTGTGCGAGATAAAGACGACTGAGGGTCATTTGGACAGGCAGCAGATAAGAGCCGCAGGTCTGTCTGCAGGCGCTGCATTAACAGCCACAGACCCCAAAGCCGCCTCGGAGGCCTGAACCCACACAACAGCCGCTGCACTCGCTCGCTTTCACGCTGCAAGCCGTCGAGTCGAGTCTGAAGGATCGTGTTTCTGAGATCAGCACACATGTGAGCAATTCGAGGCCCATGTGGAGCTTATTAACTCTTTCCCTGCCAGCGTTTTTGAAAAAATTTCAGAATATTTTGTTGTATGAATATCTGAACATGCAATAGCTACATCAAAATAACGATCAGACCCTCTACTTTCAAAATAAATAAACAAATACATTTTCTAGCTGCAATCATTGTTTTTTTTGGGTTTTTTTATCAACACTTGAATGTAGGTAGGTTTCATAAAAAAAAAACATTTTGAGCAAAAAGCTGAGAAAATTGCATTTTTATTAAATACTAGGCCTACATCTGGATCATATTCAGTAATATAATCAAAGCAAAGATGCAGTAGATGGCTTCCATCAGTCTCCCAAAGCTTCACAGGCCTTGAACACTTCCTGGATCGATCTTTCACTCTGAAACATTAGGCAGCTTTCAGTTATATGCGGTTAGTGTTGATGATCGCATTATTTTTCATATGCAAATGCTTAAGAGTTAATGCAGTTTAGTTTGTGTGCACTTGATGAAGAGAATATTGTGCTCATTCAGCCAAAATCACAACATTAATATTAAGAATAATTAAGATTTTTAATGTTTTTGAAAGAATCTCTAAGGCTTAACAAGGCTGCAAAATTGTGAAATATTATTAGTTTGTTTACAATTTAAAAAAAATATATTTTTGAAAGTTCAACTCACCAAGGCTGCATTTATTTGATCAAAAAATACAGTGAAAATGTGAAATATTATTCTAATGTAAAGCAGCTGTTTTCTATGGTAATATGTGTTAAACTGTAATGTATTTCTGTGATCTGCAGCTGTATTTCCAGCATCATTACTCCAGTCTTCAGTGTCACATGATCTTCAGAAATCATAATAATATACTGATTTACTGCTCAACAAACATTTCTGATTATTATCAATGTTGAAAATAACAATATTTTTGTGGAAACTGTGATGCATTTTATTTTTCAGGATTCACAGATGAACAGAAAGTTCAAAAGAACAGCATTCTTTTGTTACATTATAAACATTCTAATCTTTTGTAACACTTTTGGTCGATTTAATGCGTACTTGCCAAAAAAAAGTAGTATTATTGATTAAAAAAAAAAAAAAATGTTTTACCCCAAACTTTTGAATGGTAGCGTATTAAAAATATAGTGTATTTCCACAGAAATATTGTGCAGCACAACTGTGTTCAACATTGATAATAATCAGAAATGTTTGTTGATCAGTAAATCAGTATATTATTATGATTTCTGAAGATCATGTGACACTGAAGACTGCAGTAATGATGCTGAAAATACAGCTGCAGATCACAGAAATAAATTACAGTTTAACACATATTCACATAGAAAACAGCTGTTTTACATTAGAATAATATTCCACATTTTTGATCAAATAAATGCAGCCTTGCTGAGCAGAAGAAACATCTTTCAAAAGCATAAAACAAATCATAACTCTTCCACACGTGTAGTGTAGTGACCGGTAGTGTATACATGTAGATCTTCCCAGGAGCACTTCAAGCGTTTCTCTCTCTTTCTCTCCAGTAGTGACCGCTTCATTTCCTCATAAGTTGGCACCAGCTGTTATTAAAGCAGTCGGTTGTCTTCATGGAAGGAGACGCCCTTCTCTTGGGCTTATCCCTCATGTTTTTCCCAGCATGCAGCAGCACAGTGTTGTGTTCTGTGGTTTCATCTCATCATGGCTAATTTGTTCCCATCTCTTGAGAGGGTGGGTGTTCTTAAAGTGAATGAATAAGTAAACTGGGTCACTGGCTTTTGCTCAATACTTACGGCCTCGTCCAAATATTCCAAACTCTCCAACTCCCTTTTTAGTCTTTGGCAAACTTCAAGATCCAGCCAACCTTAAAGTTGACATGAAACTGTAACACAACCCTGTTTACTGCCATCATGCAACTCGTTTTTACTTTGAGATTAGGAAATTGATTTGATTGTGAAAGTGGTCATTCCTTTGAATGTGGGTTTGAACGATGTCTAATGAGCTATTTAATACAATCTTGAGATGTCTTAACTTCAGTTTGGTCAAATTTAAGGTCACAAGTCTTAAACTGAGACTCTTCTTTCTTAGTTTTTTTCCTTTCTTTTTTATTATTAGTAGTTTGGTTAGACAATAAACTGTATCTGGTATTTAATTTAATGTAAACTCTTGTAACTTAAGAACAGTTTATTTTGTAAAGATTTTGTATGTAATGTGGAACTTTTAATTAGAAACAAGCCAGAAATACACTGGGACTCTTATCTTGAAATGATTTGCTAAAACTGATTTCAGGGTTATGTTTTATGAATATTGGCACAATAATCTGGTTATTGCTTAAAAAAAATAAAAAACATTTTTATCATATCAGGAAATTGCAATATCGATATGCATTGTTACACAAAATGTAATTATGTACACATTGAATAAAACTTGTCTTGAGTGTTTGAAACTTGCAGTTATTCAGTTTTGCTGATTGCAGTATTTAGTTCAGTCTGCAGTCTGTTTAATTAAGTAAAACAATCTGAGGTACATTTATTTTGAGATTGAATGGTTTCTGTATCGACATACAGTTTTAATTTTATTTCTGCAGGATTTAAAAAAGGTCTTAAAGGCCTGGTTTCTCAGACAGGGATTAAACTAAACCAGGATTAGGCCATAAAACATTTAAGTCATTTTAATAAATGTGCCTCAGGAAAAAAACATTACTGGTGTGCATCTTGAGACAAAACAAAGGCACTGATATATCTGACGATCAATCTCAGTTTCTCAGTTTAAACACCTCAGATTTACGTTTTAGTCTGGGACTAGGTTTAAGCCTTGTCTGTGAAGCCGGGGGAAAAGGTCCTAGATTTGATTTGAAAAACTCTCTCCAGATATCCTTTAATATATCTAATAGTCCAGAAGGTGTAATTGATGTCAGATACTAGGGATGTAACGATTAACCACGAGCCGGTTGAAAATCGATTCAAATATGTGACGATTAAAATGATGCTAAATCAATCACGATTCGGGGCAGGAGTTTATATGAATGCATGTCTGAGGGGAACTTACTGTCTTTAGAAAAGTTTAGATGGTATTTTTCTTTTCATCTTGCCTCTGTATAAAACATATTAAAGTTCATAAGTGCAGCTGCTTTGTTTACAGCGGTAACCAAGGAAAAGCTTAAAGCGCCACCTGCTGGCAGAGACTGAATCTGCGTCTCGTTCAGCTGAAATCCTGAAATCTCTACTGTTTATTTCAACTGGAAACTGCAGCGATTCGTACGTTTTTCAGTTTTGCAGGAATGTATTTAGAGGCACGTCCAGCCAGTTAGTGTTACAGCGACATGATGTTTACGGCTCGGGCCGGTGTAACGTCTGCATACATCCACAGTCAAGCTGCAATCTCCAGATGCAGCAGTGCAAATAATGAGGGCATATGTTTACCTCCAGCTCCTCTCTCCCGGGGAGATGGATTAAATTGAAGCAGTTTGGTTTGTTGTCAGATTCTTAAGTGTTGCTTTCAAGCGCGAGCTGTCGGCCGGGCCCCTGCGGAGGGTTTACTCACTGGAACTGAACAGGGAAGGTCTCTCGCAGCTAATCGAGTCCAGCCACAGGCTCTTCCGTCGCCGCTTTTAGTCACCGGAGGGGCCGTAATAGCAAACAGCGGGAAGCATGGAAGGAAACAATGCTGTGTGCATACAAACCAACTCTGCGCTGAGAAATGAATACATTCAGATCAATTGACCCAAAGTCACAGGCTGATTCCTCTTCACTGTTATAGGAAATGAATCTGTTTTTAGTTCGAATGCTCTTAATGGTCTGTTTGTGTTGGTTTTTATGCTGGTATATGTGACCCTGGAGCACAAAACCAGTCATAAGTGTCAATTTTTGAAATTGAGATTTATGCATCATCTGAAGCTGAATAAATAATCTTTCCATTGATGTATGGTTTGTTATGATAGGACAATATTTGTCTGAGATACAACTATTAGAAAATCTGGAATCTGAGGGAGCAAAAAAATCTAAATATTGAGAAAATCTCCTTTAAAGTTGTTCAAATGAAGTTCTTAGCAATGCATATTACTAATCAAAAATGAAGTTTTGATATATTTACGGTAGGAAATTCACTAAATATCTTCATGGAACATGATCTTAATATCCTAATGATTTTTGGCATAAAAGAGAAATGTATAATTTTGATCCATACAATGTATTGTTGTCTATTGCTGCAGATATACCTGTGTTACTCATGACTGCTTCTGTGCTGCAGGGTCAGATATGATCCTTTGAGTTTAGAGCGACCAGTGTTTGTCAGAGATTTAATGGTGTGTAAATGTTGAATGGGACTGTTATCCATCAGCATTTGATTTTGCATGCATACACTCTTAGAAATAAAGGAGCTTAAAGGGTTCTTCACAGCGATGCCACAGAAGAACCATTTTTGGTTCCACAAAGAACCATTCAGTCAAAGGTTCTTTAAAGATCCATCTCTTTCTTAAATTTTATAAACTGAAGAAACTTCTTTCACCACAAAGAAGCTTTTGTGAAGCAGAATGTTGAAGGTTCTTTATGGAACCATTTAGACAATAAAGGTTCTTCTATGGCATCGTGAAGCACCTTTATTTTTAAAGTGTATATGTATTTTTATATATAATGGACAGTAATCTTGAGAAATATTGAGTATTATTATGATTTTATTCATAGTACATTGCAATAGTGTATTACATATACTGATAATGTATTATTAATATAATAATAATAATAACAATAATAAAGTTATATTATAATTGAAATATTTACACTGTAAAGAAATTCCACCTATTTCAACTTAAAAACTTCAACGTTCAGGTGCTGCTTTAAATGAAGTATAATCAACTTGTTTGTAAAAGTCATTTCAACTTAAATTGTTAAATTGACTTAAAAAAAATCTATTTGAATTTCATATAAAAAAGGGGAAATATTACAATAATGTAAAAATAGTAATGCAAGCCCAGACTTAATAATCAAATAATGTTTTACTGTGTACTTTTTTATTTTATAGTTAATAATAGTATTAAAATGGTATTTTTTCATATATTTGTAGAATAATAAAAATAACCTTTGCTGCTACTTCTTTATAATAGGGCTGCAACAAACAAAAAAATAGATTAAAGATTATTAGAATGATTAATCAACTAATCGTCGACTATTTCACTGATTAATCAGTAGACTTTCATTATTCAGCTTTTGCAATTAGTTAAAAATATTGAGTTATACATATTCTAACAAATAAATAAAGGTAATCACTTCAGCTTTGGAAAATTACAATTAATTTATACAAATAAATATATTTGGCACACAAAATGAGATGACAGAGAAACTCTTAGTCACCATTTAATTAGCAATATGAAAAAGTAACTGAATGACATCATTCTGCCTAACATCTCCTTTTGTAAGTTATATGGATAAGAAACAAGCTGCTTGATTTAAGGTTATCTATTCTATTGCATAAAGTACTATATAAATAAAGGTGACGTGACTTTACTGGAGAGCTGAACTGCAGAGCTCCTCGTCGCTGTAATCAGCTGCATTCTTATCTGCTGCTTTCTCACCCGTCAGTTTCTTTCATCATCGAGAGGAAAGTGCAGCATATATGTAAATATTCATCCAACCGGCTGCGTTTGCTCTGAAGCGCTGTGTCTTCTTCTCTCGGCTGAATTAAGTCTTGTAGTACAGCACCACACTGCTCAAACCACATCATTGCAGGCTCCTACATTACATCATATGAGACTACTCCACAACAAACATATTTGTAGACAATTTTTTATGTCGACTAATTGTTTCAGCCCTACTCCATCATAATAATGATACATGCATACATAAATATCACTTAATTACAATTCTAAGACATTTAACAGGTAATGGCATTCTGGGAGTTTTTTTTTTCTTTTTCAATTTAAGCCTCTTCAACTTCACTTTTTCTTATTCAAAAAGACTCTTTTTGGGATTATTTGATTTTCTTTAAATTTTAGTTCAGTTGAATTCTGTTCTCGTAATTTCATATTTGCTTTTCAAGTCTAGTTCCTGTTTGCTACCTGGATACAAATTCAGAGATGATTTAAAATCATTGATTTAAAGCCATTCTCTGTTTAATTCTGAGTATTACACAACCCCGATAGATGCCCCCCCCCCAATGCCATGAAACCTGCTTTGCTTTTGCTTCTGTATCCATGAGATCAAGTTCCTGTCACTTCCTGAACAAAGCCTGACTGTAACAGCATGGATGGATGTGCTATTATCTCCGCTCTAAAGAACCGGCTTAAGCTGAAGCTTTAATGAAACTGTGACACGGCTAATTGCTGTAAAGGAGGTTGCATGTGTGTTTTGTGTTTGTGGGGTTTGTCTCGGTCTGTCAGCAGTTTGGCAGCAGTCAATGTTCCCTAAACCTGCGTGTTTGGTGGTCTGGATCTCCTCCTGTGGGCCGGACCCGATGTCATCCCGTCATGGAGGAATCCATTTCCATGGGCCTGGTCTCTCTGACACTTAAATTGCACAGAGGGCCAAGCGTGACAGACGCGGAGCTCACCAGTTAGTGTTCAAAATGCCACGGCGCACGACAAACCCTCATCAGTGCGGAGCAAGAGTTCATTTCCCGTCAGTACGCCAGCGACAGGCCTGTGATTATAAAGACAGTGGGACATTTAGAGCTCTTGTGTTCCTAAGATCTGCATTTAAGGGCTCAAGTGTCGTTTTGCTGAGTCTATATGTGTGTTTGACCACATGGCACTGATTACTGAACACACAGCTGTTTATCCTCATGAAAAACACGTCAGCACTTTTACACAGAGACCCTGAAACCCAGGACAGACTGGGAAGTGGATCTTTCTAGTAGCTGTAATTATAGGATCAGTATATGTGAGATTACAGGCAGTGACAACAGAGCACAATAGACACATATACTGGTGTCTCAACAACTTATGGCTTTGGCTTTAGCCTGAAAAATAAATGGATGATGATCAGATCAGATCTCTGTGTGGAGTGCAAACATAAAATCTCACTGGATTATTACAATTAATGGCTAAATGAATGTTTGGAAATGTAAACTGATATTTCCTACTGACACACTACAGCAGAAGATACAAATAATTGCTGCTGGAAATACTAGTGTTCTAATCATTTTGGCCACCGCTGTAGTTTGAGGCGGTGCAGTGATACAGAGGCAGATTCACTTGGGACTAGACCTTTGTGAGCGACGGTAAGCAGGCGCAGGACTTCGCTGGATGCTTCGGGCCGGGTGTGACCTTCTCTCTGCTGGAGAGCTGTGGGAATATCACTCCTCCGACAGCACAGATCCACCACTGCACTGGATTGCGTCTCCATCAGGGGAGATGGCGTGTCGGCGCTGACCTTTCACAGACATTTGCTCCTGTTGTGTGTGTGTGTGTGTGTTTTAGTGGCACGCTGTCAAACCACCTGCTGCGTGTTTCTCTGGGTCGGGACCCTTCGGAGTTCGACCCCCTCCACAGCCTCTGATCTTTTCATGCAGGCCCTCGGATCCGTCATCTGTGAACGTTTGCCTTGGGTTCCCAGCCACTCGCGTGAATGTGTGCAGCTTTGCCGTCAGGTTTGACATCCGCGGAGTGATGCATGATGCCGTCTTCTGCTTTTCTCACTCACAGTTTTCAGCTTTGACAGCTATGAAGCCAAAAGAAACAGACAAATAGTTGAGCTGATCCCATCGTTTTCTGATTTCTGGAGTGAGATACCTAAAATCTCCTCTGTAAAAACCAACAAAAATTAAATGACTACTATTATTAAATTACTACTTCATTGACTACTTCATTAAATAAGCATGTTTCTTTCATCCACTCGTCAATTTTGAGATTTTAGGCTATTTGGCTTTTCGTAACATGTTGTTTCAGACTAGTGCAAGAAACTTTAATTAAAATAAACTTACAGTAAGTGCAATAAAATTAATTGCAAATACATTATGAATGTTTATCTATTTGCAGCTCTGGGTTTCAGTTACAGTACGTACAGTATCATTAAAGAGTTTTTTTCTCCACTTCAGTAACACTTACATACACCAAACTTAGCAGTTTTATTCCTCTCGATATTCTGAAGCTTTTTACTGAGGGGTTTGTTCCTATATCATTTACACTGATTTATACAACATTGTGTTCCCCAAAACATGGTGAAAATGTCATGGTGAACCCTCTCTGGAAAAACCTTGGAACTCTAATATAGCAACAAAATTAAACAAGAATTTGTGTACATGGCTTTATTCAATTAACAGATGAATTCAAAAGAAAAGGTTTTTTATTTTTCTTCATTGGGAGATTTTTATTTTCCTTTTTTTTGTAAGCATTAAGGTAAAAGTTTTTAATGCACTGGGCAATTTTGAGATTTTGGTTTATTTGTCCTTTTTATAAAATGTTAATTCCAAAAAAAAAAAAAAAAACACTTAAAGGTGTATTTTGGATGTTTTATCTATTTGCGTCTGTAGATGTTAAATTCTATCCATATCTTTAAAAGTTTTTTCTCCACTTCAGTAACACTTACATACACCAAACTTTACAGTTTTATTCCTCTCTACATTCTGAAGGATTTTACTGAGAGATTTGTTCATATATCATTCACACGGATTTATATAACATTTTATTGATAAAAAAACCATGCCAAAAATGCATATCTTTAAAGGCTGTGCGTTTTTTTTCTCCACTTCAGCAGCACTTACAAACACCAAAACTTACAGTTTTATTCTTATCTATATTATGAAGGTTTTTACTGAGGGGTTTGTTCATATATCATTCACACTGATTTATATAACACTTTATTCCTGAAATGGTTAAAATGTGTTTGTTTTCTGTCCGTTGACAGTATTTTGTGATATTTGGAGTGATAAAAAGAGAAATCAAAATTCCCTCTGGAAAACCTGGAACTCTGTGTCAACAGAATCAAATAAGAATGATGAATTCTGGCTTTATTCAATTAATTTTTCTTAATGTAAGCATGTCTGTTAAGGCGAGACACTACTAAAAGTTTCTTTCATGCACTGGGCAATTTATAGATTTTGGGCTATTTGGCTTTTCATAATGTGTTTCAGATTAGTGGAAAGAAATAAACACTAAAAAGTGTTTGAATGTTTTGTCTATTCGTGTCTGTAAAGTTCAGTTATAGTAAGTATTTTTAAAGGCCGTTTTCTCAAAACGAGTTTTATCTCCACTTCGGCAGCACTTACATACAGCAAACTTTACAGTTTTATTCCTATCTATATTTTTACCAAGGGATATAACATTCACACTGAACAATACTTTATTCATAAAAATCTTATTTTTCTGTCCGTTTTCAGTATTTTCTTAGTAAATCCATAATCCCCTCTGTGAAAACCTTTAACTCTAATATGTCAACAAAAATAAACAAAAACCTGACTTTTACTCAAAGTTCAGATTTATGCTTGGGAATGTATGCAAATTAATGCGTATTTGATTAGATAATGTCACATTTGCATATTTAAACACAACATTTCAGAAAATACAGAAAATGTTTGCAGTTCTTAATGTAATCAATCAACTAGAGGAGTATGGTGATATCTATTAGTTAAATATGTTACCTGTAGTGTATTGACTTCATTACTCTTCAGTTTGGCTTGAAACACTCAAACACTCACAGGAACGGCCGAGTGTCGCTTTGAATCTCAGCTCTGATCTTAATTAACTCTCCAGAAACACCAACCTTGAATCCAGTGCTGTTCCCACAGGGATTTCTTTTGATGTATCGCTGATCGCTCCAATTATATTTGTGTCTGATGCATCGGAAAAGCTTTGGTGAAAGTAGCGCTGTGTGACCTGATTTCTGTGAGCTGGAACACTACATTGGAAAATAAGCAAGAGAAAACTCTTAAACACATAATCACTGGGATATTTAGAGGCTGTAAAACAAGACACCCACGTTTCAGTGCAACTTCTGTTATAGCCATTAAGAGTGCTTTCAGGTTTGTTCAAAAAATTATATTAGATTGCATTTCTTCTGTAGTAACAAAAAGTAAGGTATACAAAACTTAAACTTTTTAAATTTAATAAACTATATAAACTTATTTTAAAAAAATAATAAAAATAACTATAATACAAGTTCAAGTTTATTTGTAAAGCGCTTTTTACGATACAAATCGTTGCAAAGCAGCTCTACAGGAAACTGTCTGAGCGTTGGCATCCTCTGAGGTCCTCTGAGGGGTTGGCATCATCTTTTCTCAGGTGTTCTGTCATCTCAGATCATTTAAGGGTTGGATCCAGACTGAAGCTTCTGTCATTCCTAGTTACCACGGGATGTTAATCAACAGAGAAACAAATAGAGACATAATTAGCGTAGCTGCTGTTGAAAATGATTTGTTCAACCCAAGCTAAAGAATAATAATAATGTACATTTGATCAGATATAACTGCAGTACAAGATTATAAGATGCATTATGTGAATGCTTGGCTAAAGAGATGCGTCTTTAATCTAGATTTAAACAGAGAGAGTGTGTCTGAACCCCGAACGTTATCAGGAAGGCTATTCCAGAGTTTGGGAGCCAAATGTGAAAAAGCTCTACCTCCTTTAGTGGACTTTGCTATCCTAGGTACTACCAAAAGTCCAGAGTTTTGCGACCTATACACAACAAAATGTTTTTTATACCTTTTTAATTATATTTTATGCCAAGGCAACCTTAACTTAGCTAAAATTAAAAAACTAAACAAAACTAAAAACAACTTTTATTTAAAAAAATTTAAATGACAAAAACATAACAAAATTACTAATAATGTAACTTTAAAAAAAAAGTAAAATATCACAATAAAACCATCTAAAATATGAATAAAAGCTATAATAGTATCTTAGTGATACTAAAGTAACAGCCAGTAAGAGTGAAAGCTCAAGACACAATTAGCACTTCTCAACTTATTTTTCTGTTTAGAGGAAATTGTAAAATGTAACTAAAATTTAAATATAAATTAAAAGTAAAAAAACCCTTAAATTTTATTTCAGCTAGTTGTCAAGGCAGCATTTGTCATCTTCATGTGGTTTAACTTGATGAGAAAAAATAACTAAAAATGACAAAAAAACAGCAAAATTGCTAAAAGTGTAACTAAAATTTAAATATACGTAAAAAATAAATAAATAAATAAATATATATATATATATATATATATATATATATATATATATATATATATATATATATATATATATATATATATATATAAACTAATCTAAAATAATGCAAACTAATAGTATCTCAGGGATACTAAAATAACCAGTAAGAATAGGAGTCAGAGCTCAAGACACAAAGAGGACTTCTTGTTTTTCTCGAAGAGGAATAGTGTCTGGGGAGCTGTATCTGTGTTTCATTGGGCCTCACATTAAGATTTGTTGCTGAATGCTAAATGAGAAGCTTAGGGCTGTCAAACGCCTGCTACTTCAATTTAAGTTCATTTAGTCTGAGCCGTTAATAATGAATGAACAAGCTGAAGTCAATTGTGCAGGTTCATTTGTCGCCCTATTGATTACAGCGCTCACATCAGAGTGAGTGTGTGTGTGTGTGTGTGTGTGTGTGTGTGTGTGTGTTCTCGAGGTGAAGGATTTCATCATTTCTGCTTCTCCTGGGAAGGATTGCTTCAGCTCTCTCTCCCTCCGAGTCGTCCGGGGAGGTTTGCTGTCCGTTCCCCGTTGGGATCCTGGCTTTAACTCCACATCCCTTTTTAATAAACCTCAGTGAGGAAACATCCAAGTCAGCAGTGCTGCAGGACTCTCTGTGTTTTGGTAAAACGGGCAGAACTGCGTGCATTTCACTTGTGAGTTACTGCCGGTTGTGAGATGCTTTAGGAGGCGTTTTCCAGTAAATATAGGTGTTACTTTGTGGATACTCCCAGTTTTACTGCTATTGTGAGAACATTGTACGTTTGGTTTTAAATAGAGCACTTTTAAAGGCGTCTTTGTAGTGTTAGTTGCGATCAAACCTATTAAAAATAGTCCTGCAGTGTTTGTGCTCCAGCACCATTCTTCAGATCTTTTTTTTTTTCCCCCAAATTATTTTTTTTCCCATTTTAGTTTTTCTAGACTCTGGATTGCATTTTAATGGTTGAATAAAATGTAAATAATCAAAAAGCATGTCTAATTAATTTAAATCATAAAATTATACAATTTAACAATTTATTAAAAGTTTAAAATAATTTTATGGCCCTATGAAATTTATTTTCCACATATTCTGCTTTTTCCATTTTAATTTTTCTGGATTCTGTTTTAATGGTTAAATTAAATTTTAGTAATAAAAAAGCATGTCTATTTAATTAAAATACAGAAACTTATACAAATTAACAACAATTTATTAAATGTTTAACAATTCCATTTTTGGGGCACTATGAAATCTTTTAGTTTTTCTTGATTCTGTTTTACTTGTTAAATAATTGTAGTAATCAAAGCAAGGCTAATTAATGTAAATCATGAGACTAATACAATTGAACAACAATTAAATGTTTAACAAAAATTTTAAAAAGGCCTTATGAAATCTTTATTTTTTTCTAATTCAGTTTTATTTATCCCAAATTCAAGTTTTTTTCATAAATTTTTTTCTAGATTATGTTTTAATGGTTTGAATCCATTTTAATAATAAAAACACGTGAAATCAATTCAATTCATAAAACGGTTAACAATTTTCAACTTTTTTCAGTCTTTTTGGATGTATGATTTATATTTACATTACAAATGTAGTAGAAAGAATTGTGTTAATTAAATGAAGGCATGAAACTTAAATTAAATTAATCTTTTAAAGTATAGTTAAATGGAAAATAACACTTTTTTGGGCAAATAAAGTGCTGCATAACACAGATTTACTGTTAAAATTAAAACATGGAATAAAAAAATAAAGTTGTAATAATTTAAATATTATTAGTATTATTACTTCTACTTTGAGAAGTGCATTCTACCGTACAATAGTCATTTATGTCATAATTTCTTCAAGTTAAACCAAACTTATATTTTGGCAGTTTGCATCGCCCTACATTCACTTTTATTTGTCCAAAAATGCAAAACTTGAATTATATTCAGAATTCGTGCACCGTGTGTGATATAATTCAGATGTTATTTGGTCAGCTTTAGTGCGCATTCAAGCGTTCGGAGCCATTAGGAAAGGCTGATAGGAGTCTGCATGGTAATTCACCCTGTTTAGAGTACATGTAGAGTGGAAATGATATGGAAATGCTCTGTTTGAATAATCATCTGCTATTCATGAGACGCTATTTTCCTCGTCCTCCGGCTCCATTGAAAGCGGGTCAGGATTAGATGCTTTCAGACGGATGCTGGTGTATTATCTGACATCAGGAAAGCAATTACCAGAAACTCTCGATTAATATCATCACTGAGGCCCAGATGGAAGTTTATTGTAAGTGTTCTTCAAGGGAAGCTTGCTGTGGTTTGCAGATTAAGACAGCGAGTCTGCTCTGCTTATCCTCTTAAACATCTCCTGCATCTTTGCATTTATGATATGCCTTAATCCACGAGACTCAGATGATTGACAGGTGGCAGACGCAGGAGTCTTGACGTGAGGTCAGGAGGGGATTTTGCTGTCCAGATTTAGGGATGAATGTCACGAAATCCATCAAGAAAATGTCCAGGTCACATTTCACTCCGTATGAAAAGATATTTGCAAGAAATTATATTTTGCATGAAGAAAATAATTCTTGTTTTTATGCCCATTAAGATTTATTTTGCACTGTGCTACATTGTATATGATGGAAATTAAATGCATAAAAATGTATGCATTATCTATAGACAGTATATGTATTACAATGTTATAAAAGTTACAAAAGTAAATGATGATAAAAATAAATAATTTACCATTTATGCATCATGAATTGTCAAGAAATAAAAAAAACCTAGATCATAAAATAGACTTTTTTTAATGCAAAATATCATGTCTTTTGATTTTCTTTTTGTTGTATATTTGCATTGTGATCATTATTTATTTATTTGCTACCTTGTGCTGAAAAGAAACAAATATATTTATTTATTTACACTGTTTCCATTACATTTTTTTGTATTATTTATTTATTGATTGTATATTTGAGGGTGAAATATGCCCTGGACATGTTCTAGTCAGATTTCCTTTAATCAAAGCATCATTTCTTTATTTCGTTGGGGGTGAAATGTGACCTGGACTCATCAAACATGAGAAAAGTTGAAGCTGTGAGACCCTGAAAGCAGTTCAGCCGACTGTCTCCTAACTTTAGTGAACGGCGTGACTTCTGATTGTTTGCTTGGAGGAGCGATCACCAGTCTCAGTGGGGTTTGATATGAACTCCTGATGTGATCGTGTCTGTAATCTCCAGCGGCAGCACATTAAATATGGAAGCTCTGTCCGGAGGAGCTGAAGGTATTGACGGTGATTGGAGATAAAGCGGTTTCGGTGGAGGAGCCTCAGGAGCTTGTTATGAGTGTGAAGGTTTCTGGGCCGATGCTGAGCGATAAGCAGACTCTGACACGGCCCCGGGGCCCGAGAGGGGGGTAAATCAGTGTGATGGAGGGGTAAAGGTTGCTGCATTTCTGTGACAGTGACGGATCCGAGCAGACAAGCGGCGCATGGAGGGACCAAACACCTCCGCTGGGCACTCGCTGCCATTTAACGCCTGACATTTCTATCATCCCTCGCTCCGTCCATCCTCCGTATGATCTTAGACGTTCAGACAGAGTCCAGTGATCATTCTGGGTCCTGTCTGCATATGAAGAGTGCATTTCAAAAACCGATGGAGTTATTTATACGTAAGAAAAAATATATAGACAGAAATAGAAATGCAAAACACAGTGGCAGTGTGAAATATTAATGCATGTAAATGTCCTGCTGATCAGGTGTGGTGAAACTGAAGTTCGACTCGCAGCGAGGGTCATTTACACAGCAGAAGCCCTTTATTTCTGCTCCAGTAACCGGCGTATAGAATCCATAAACACACGAGCGCAGCGCGACTGCATGAAATATTCAAGTTCTGTTTAGCAAATTTGTCCTCATGAAATATGTAGCGTCTGGAGCGAGATCGGTGGTCTTGTCAGCACGATGACCGTGTTCCCTGCGCTCTCTAATGCAGGATGTTGTGACCCGCTGTCGTCTTGCGTGTTTCTTCAGAGCGAGTGGAGAAGATCTGCTGGACAGTCTCTGGAGCGTCTGACATTCAGAGTCTTCAGGCGGTCCTCGCTTCTCCTAACCTCCTTCAGACAAACACCAGCCAAATGTCAGCCGGCCCTCTGAGACCGAGCTCATCCCTCGTTCTTCACCTCCGCTTCCGTCTTCTCTTCCTCTAATCCTTCTTTCTTTGCCAGCCGAGGCCGTGCTGAACTCAAACTCATGCTTGTTGAATATAAGGAAGAAGGAGTACACTGTGAGAATGATTGTAAATAGATTATTAGAGAACGTTTTCCAAGAAATTGTGGTCAGTTTTTCTACTTCAGAATTTCATGCAATGTAGAGGTGTGCAATATAACGATTTTTGATTGTGGATGATAAAAATGTCTCCACGATCTGCTTTTGAAGAAATATTGTAGTATCGTGCTACAGCGCACATTATATCAAATACAGTACAGTTCCTCCGTCTCTATATACTGTACAACACCACATACATTCACATCTAATGTTAACTCAGCGGTACAGTTACTCTCACGGGACACTGCACTTATTCACAATCACAAAAGTACAGTATTTGCATGAGCTTTAAAGCCTTGCTGGTTAAACTTTTTCACTAAAATGCCTGTCTAACAGCGCCTGATTACTCAACTAAGTTATCTTTTGAACTAATACTTTCAAAACACACAAGGTTTGCATACAGACTCAGTTGGTTATCTCTAAAATGAAAGTAAACAGCCGAGACAAATGGATGCATATATTAGATGCGTGCAGCTCTTAAAGGGACAGGACACTAAACATGCTGTCGACTGTCATTAAAGGGATAGTTCACCTTAAAATAAAATTTCTGTCATTATTTACTCACTCACATTGTCCCAAACCTCTATTAATTTCTTTCTAGTGCTGAACACAAAAGAAGATGTTTTGAAGGACGCGGTTAACCCAACAGTTGCTGGTCCACATTGACTTTGATAGGAAAGAAAAATCCTGTGGAAGTCACTGAGGACCAAAGTGTGAATTTACTCTGGATTAGACCCTAAAAATAGAAAGAAATTTTTTAATATTTGCTCTTTTTTTAGTTTCAGAGTTAATCATACAGCCATTTTTTTTAGAGTAGGGTTTACTATTGAAACAATTTTTACTCTGTAATTATTTGTGAAATTTACTAGCAATTTCTAAGTTAGAAAATTTTTTTATTTTTAACAGTGATGGCTTATCTTGGTTTGCTCGGGTAAACGGCTCTTATATTTTCTTCAGCCAGTGTAAATGAGTTTGATCTTATTATTGTCATATGTCCAAGACTCATAATGCGTCCGCTGGCCTCCAGCTCGTGCCATGCCTTATTAATTATTCATAGCGGCCCGGAGGCCATAAATCAGTCAGGCAACAGCTAACTAAATTAGCTTCCAATTAGTGTTTGTTTGTGGTGATTATATTCCCCTGTTCACTAGTTCCAGAGGGGGAGAGATCGGCGCTGATCTCACAGCGTCTACTTTGCCCTTCAAACCGCAGGATCAGAGAGGAAAGAGCTTTGAAAGAGCGTCAGATCAAAGACGGATGTTTCTGGTGAATCAGAGAGTTACTCAGACACATGCAGCCTGATTTCAGCTCCATTCCCTCTGGACTGTTTGTGTAACATCCAGCAGAGGCTGAAGTTAACTCATTAGGGCTGGTTTTACTGGCCTGCAGACTTAAAGGGTTAAATAATCCGGGGTTTTGATCGGCTGATTGCTCTCTAATGCAACAGTAACGGAAGTAACAAATAAAAGACACAGTAAGCAGCATATTTTGAGTATTTTTGTATTTTCTTTAATGTAAAAAAATGCATAAACTTGACTAGTGGTGTAGGAATGTAATTGCAGTTTTTCTGATTATATATTGCGATTTTAAAATTTTATAAAAACAAATAAATAAAAGAAATCCAGGTTTGTAGGGCTGCAAAATTTGGCCAGGTTTTTTGATTATATATCAATATAGCAATTAGGGCTGTCGCGATTTGTCGATTTTAGTCGACTAGTCGATTTTTAAAAATCGTCGACTTAATTTCTTTTTTTTTTCACTTTTGCTTGCGTCGACTAACCGTCAAAATACCGGCGCATTTCAAAGGCGAGAATCCATAAAACACATTATTCGACTATTTTCCAAGGCTGCATGATATATTAAACGCATTTAAAAATCATAATTAAGCATAATTGTGAATTCACAAATGCTATGATTTAATTGCGATACAGTTCTAACAACTGTGATTTCAGTGATCTGGACTGAGAGATGGACACTTGCTGCTTCTCTCTGTTGCGCTTCACTTTTGCTTTAAAAAAGGATTTCATAGAAATTTGGATTTCATTTGGTTTAATAAAATATTCTTAAGTAAAATGGTAGATTCTTTGTGGGAAATTAATCGTTTAGATTAATCGTTTAATCGATAAATTAGTCGATAGATTAATCGAAATAAAAATAGTCGTTAGTAGCAGCCCTAATGGCAATAAATAAACAAGTAAGCAAGTTACTATTTAAAAATATCAAAATTACTGAATTAAAACAAAAATACTAAAAAATATAAAAATCACTAAATAAAAATACTAATAAATTGCTAAATAAAAAAATCAATATTACAAAAAAAGTTACTATATAATAAAGTAAACAAATAATATAATAAACAATAGATAACAAATTTAAGCAAATTATAAATATAAGAATATTATTATTGTAAATATTGCTTATTCTTTGAAAAATTGCTTTTGTAACAATATTGCGTTTTCTTTTTTTTTTTTCTTTTTTTTTAAATCCAGGTTTGTAGGGTTGTGAAGTCTGGCCAGGTTTTTTGATTATATATCAATATGGCAATAAATAAACAAGTAAGTATTACTAAATACAAATATAAAAATTACTGAATACAAATAAAATAAATTACTAAATGACATAAAAATCACTAAATGAACATTTTTAAATTACTAAATAAAAATATCAAAATTACTAAAAAATATAAAAGTTGCTATATAATAAAGTAAACAATAGATAATAACCAAATAAACAAATTTAAGCAAATAATTAAATATAAGAAATAATATTATTGTAAATATTACTTGTTCTTTGAAAAATTACTTTGAATTTTGAATAAAAGCGTCTGTTAAATGCATAAATGCAAGTAATATTTACCTGTAAAATTAAAAAAGAAAATTATATAATAATTATTTTAGATTATATTATTACTTTACATTGCAACTGCAAAATGATTTTAAATGATAATATTTATGGCTGTGTTAATTTCTTCACGTCCCTATGATTTATGTCTCGTGAAGATGTTTAGCAGGTTTTGTTCTCAAATGCATGTTAAAGCAACTCAAACCAGCGTTCATGTGAATCGAGACGCTGTGAGACGCTGAAAACACCGGATCATGAGTTGCTCGTGTGTAAATGAACACTCTGAAACACATGCATATATTTATATAATGGACTTTGTTCCACATTTCCGGGTTTCTCAGCAGCGGACGTCATCATAGTTGGAGAGCGGTGAATGGGAGAGTACCACAGATATATTAATTAGCATTCTCATTAGCTCAAACAGCAAAAGAAAAACTCCACGAGTGTTTTCATGACTTTCAATAAAAGGAAAAGAATAGAGAGACTGATAACGGCAGGCAGAAGAGAGAACAATGTCAGATTTACCGTCCCTCACATTAGCGTTAACTAGTTTTTTTGTAATTTGATGCAAAGATTGAATAATAAAAATTATAGTGTTATAAATGTGCATACTAGTGCTGACAAACAATTAATCGCATCCAAAATATGTTTGTTTACATAATATATGTGTGTACTGTGTTTATGTATAAATACACACACATTCAGTATATATTTTGAAAATATTTATATGTATATACATTTATATATTTATAATATTATATTTTATATTACATATATAAATATATATATATATATATATATATATATATATATATATATATATATATATATATATATATATATATATATATATATATTTAATACATAAACATATTTTCATAAATATATACATGCATGAGTGTGTGTGTGTGTGTGTGTATATATATTTATTATTATTATAATTATAATTTTTTTTTTATGTATGTACATTAAAACTTTAGAGGACTTAGGATGTCATGACAGTCTTGTGAAAAGGATCTATTAAATCGTAGTCTTTGTGTTCTGATAATGGCACTAGTTTGTAATCCAGCACATAAACACATTGCTCTCAGTGTAAGCAGTGAAGCGCTTCTGTGTGTTTTGGGCTGGAGGGCGTTTGCTCAGGGCGGAGCAGGTTTCCTGAACTTTGCTCACAATCAATGTTCCATTTATAGAAATCAATGCGGAGGGCAAATGTTGGGGGAGTAAAACATGAGCCGGCGGCAGCGTAACGAAACACCTCTGCTCTGTGTGAAGACATGGAGACCGAGTGTGTTTCTCACCAGTGGATGTGTGTGAATTGTGGGCCGTGGGGCCGGCGTGAGTCATGTGACCAAGTCTCTCTCCTCTGGTTTGCTGTCGCTTCTCATCGCGTCCGTTCGCTCGTGACTGGTGCTTGTGACTCTTCATCTGCCCTCGCTCTCCAAACACAGATAATACAGTGAGCGCTGATGGAGATAACGCCGCTATCTGACGCTGCTGCTGCTAGCACTCTATCAGATAGACGTCTGTCTGTCTGTCTGTCTGTCTGTCTGTCTGTCTGTCTCTCTCTCTGTCTCTCTGTCTCTCTGTCTCTCTGTCTGTCTGTCTGTCTCTCTGACTGTCTCTCTGTCTGACTGTCTCTCTGTCTGACTGTCTCTCTGTCTGTCTGTCTCTCTGTCTGTCTGTCTCTCTCTCTGTCTCTCTGTCTCTCTGTCTCTCTGTCTGTCTGTCTGTCTCTCTGTCTGTCTCTCTGTCTGACTGTCTCTCTGTCTGTCTGTCTCTCTGTCTGTCTGTCTGTCTGTCTGTCTCTCTGTCTGACTGTCTGTCTGTCTGTCTGTATCTCGTTCTAGCTATCATTCTCTGTCATTCGGTCTATCTTTTTTATCTATCATTATTCCATCTAGCGTTTATTCCATCTGCCGTTTTTTACAGCTGTAAACAAAGCAGAGCCGCGTATGAACACTACTTTAATATGCATCATTCAGAGGCAAGATAAAAAGAAAATATCATGTAAACTTTTCTAAAGACAGTCAGCTCCCCTCAGAGGAATACTCCTCTGATCCTCCAAATCTCAACCGATTTGAATTGATTTTCAACCGGCTCGCGGTTAATTGTTACATCCCTACCTCTCAGAAAAAATACAAATAAAGATACTTTTAGGTGTTTCATTATTATTTGGAGCACTTAGATTGCTAGACGAGGGCTTAATAAACACATTTTTGTGAAAATCTCAAATTCTACCAAAATCGAAATTTTTAGCTTTTTTTGCCCGTAGCTCAAAATTAGCCCGTGCACATTCACACTCATTTTGCCAGCACGGGTCACAAATGTATCGTTTTACTTTCTGTTTTCAAATGGCCTGTTATTTTTTGGCCTGGCAGTGATTTCTGAGAGCTGGTGGTTCATTGTCAAAAGGAGTCCAGATTCCTTCCTGTCTTTGTTCTTCCGTGGAGAGATCAGATGTTCAGTGCTGTGATATATAGTGATGAAAGTAAATATCAGGGTGTATTTGTTCGGTCAGATGAGTATAAACACTCTGATAAGCTTCTGTTCTGTGTGCAGATGGTCCATCGAGATCATCTTATTCCCTCAAATTCATGCTCTCACTTAAAGATCATCTGGATTTGGGGAAATTTAATCCTGACTCCATGACTCCTGAATGAGATTTAATCAGAAAACATGCCGAGTACATATTCATCTGCTCAGTCCATCGTAAGCGTTCTCATCTGCAGTGGACGGCCGTTTTAATGTAGTTCTAGTCCCTGCGGTCGTAAATCACGGCGCTGTGGTCTGTCCATTACACTGGCAGTCTTTATCACTTACGTTACTGCGCTTCGTTTCCCTCTACAAGTCTACAAGAATTAATTAAGCAGCGTTAGACTATGAAACAGTTAATTATTCTGCGCTAACTCTTAATTTCATTAGCTTTGTGTTTATGCAGCACTTTTTCTCTGTGCTCTTTTGTTTTGGTGGTGGAGGATGACAAATGTTGTGGCCCCCGTTTGTCAAGCCTGGTATTTTCCGCCCGGCTGCACCAGGCTTTTCCTTTTCCTGCCGCTCTCCCCGGAGCCGTATCTTCAGGAAGCAGGGAAGAATGTGTAAAGGAGAAGGGAGGAGGGACCCATCCCAAATAATGACCAGAAATGACCTAATAACACCTCGAGCACCAGTCACTCACTCCTCTACTGTTACTTTACTCTCACCGGGAAACAAAAAGAAAAAAATGTAATTTTTTTAATAATATTATTATTATCATATTATTTATTTTTTATATAAGCTGCTGGAAAAGCATTACTTTGAAATCGTAACAAAACTATTAAGTTATTTTTATTTTTATATTTGTATTATTATTATTAATAATTTTATTATTATTATTATTGCTTTATATATATATATATATATATATATATATATATATATATATATATATATATATTATTTTTTATTTTTTTTTATATAAGCTCCTGGAAAAGCATTACTTTGTAATCGTAGGGAAACTATTAGAGTTCTTTTTTTTTCTTCTTTTTAAAAACAAATATTTGTATGATTTTTATTAGTTTTTATTATTATTATTATTTTATATATTTATTAATTTTTTATTTTATATAAGCTCCTGAAAAAGCATTAATTTTGAAATCATAGGGAAACTATTAGAGTTCTTTTTTTATATTCGTATTATTATTATTATTATTATTATTATTATTATTATTTGTATTTTAATATAAGCTCCTGGAGAAGCATTAATAGAAATTGTAGATACAAACTACTTAATTATTAGTACAGAAAAGCTCCTCTTCTGACACCATTTAAATACACTACAAACTACAAATTACTATAGAAAATATATAGTAATCATTAGTGTGAATATTTTATACTTTTATTTTTTATATATTTTTAATAATTTTTAGATGTTTTACATTTTTTTAATACTCTTCATGTAATAATATTCTGTATATATTTTGTATACTTTTTGACTTATATATTTCTAAATACGTCACATTTTCTTAAAAACATGCTTTTTATATTCATACTTAAAAAAACTAAGTGTGATTATATGTATTTATATGTATATGTGTTTTTATTTTTATTTAATTTTAATATTAGTAATTTTGTGTCTATGACATTTTTTATTAGTTTATCCATTTTTATATCAGTTTTACTTTTTGTTATTTTAGTACATAAAGTTAAATTAAATTAAAATAAGAAATGTTGCCATGGCAACTTAAAATGTTTAAGTTTTTTATATTGTATTTCAAGAATGTGCTGGGTGGTTGCTAGGAGGTTGCTAAGGTATTATGGGTGGTTGCTAAGGTGTTCTGGTGAAATAAAATAACTAGGTTGAATAAGTAGTAAAATAATCAAGTAATATTTTATTTCATGTAACTTTTTGAATGGTTTTAGTTATCTGTAATAACCCTGGTTTAGGAAACATTTGCCTGGTCAGAAGTGGCTCTTTCTTTGCTCGGTTGAGATGTAAAGCAGTGGTGTGTCGTGAGCTCTGGCAGCAGCGCTGTGTGGTTTGTGCTGGTGTTGCGGTGTGTTTTCAGTGTGGGTGTGTGACTGTGGCGTAGAGGATGTTTCTGTAAAGCAGTACAGTTTCCCGCCGGTCTCTGAGTGTGTCGCGCTCATCTCTTATCGTCTGGATAGCGAAGCGTCCAGCAGGGCTCTGGGAAACATCACTAGATTACAAGCTCCTGTAGATTCTCTCACTACAAGCTTCTTGCGGTTCATTCAGTGACGTTTATGTTTCATGCGTTTCATAATTTTTGTGAATTTCAACACTGGACCACAGATATGTTTTATCATCAAGATACCTTTTAAATTCCACTTCAGTTCCTGAATTTGAATTGAATTGAGGTAGCAAACAGAATTGCAAATCAAATTTAAATACAAGGAAGAACAATTCAAATTAATTTAAACTAGAAAATGTTTTGCCAATTTTGTCCGCTTTGAAACACTAATTAAATGGCTTTAAAAATGATAGATATATATTTGATTCTTAACTATTTAAAACTTTTTATACTAAATATTTTTATACTTTGTGTATTTAATATTTATTATACTTTATATATACTTATTTTATATATGCTTATATATTTGTATATAAATATATTTATTATTAATTTATATAAGAATTTTGTGTAATTATTAGTTTATACACACACACACTCAGACACACACACACACACACACACACACACACACACACACATATTTGCTACATGTACAGTGTTAGGCTAACCAAGACTTAAGTGTTATAGCTCTTGCATATTGTTGCTCTTTGTTGGTTTTGATTGCTTCTGTTGTCATCAATTGTAAGTCGCTTTGGATAAAAGCGTCTGCTAAATAACTAAATGTAATATATACATAATATTGTATAGTTTATTTAGATTTTTTTTACTCAAATATTTTTCTATACTTTTAAAAATATTTTAATATTTTTAACATTTTATGTTATTTTTTTTAAAATACTTTAATATCCTTAATATTTATTAATCCTAATATTAATATTAAAATTTATTAATAATATAAAATCATTTATTTTTATTTTATGCGTTATTGCATAGTTTATTTTTTAAATAGTTTAAATATATTTTATGCGTAAATATACATTCTCTCTCTCTCTCTCTCTCTCTATACTCAACTCGTAAGCTGTTTTTTTTATACATTTAATGAACTTCACATATCTCACTTCACATATAAGTGAATGCATATTCTGCTAAATTTCCTCTTTTGTGTGCCACGGAGTGAACACCAGCATGCAGGTTTGTAAGCTAATGACAGAAGGTTGGTTTGGACAGAGTTCATGAGGTCGTGGAATCACAGCCGCGTCTGTTCTCTGAAAGAATGAGGCTCTTTGTGTGCGACACTTGTATTTATTTTGCAGTTTTTACAGATAATATCTGTGCATCATCTGTAATAAATCTTACACATACAGCCACCCAGGAACAAAGCGGAGCTTCCAGCGCTTCAACACCGATCCGCCTGGCAACCCAACAAAGCCTGCATTGTCCTCCGCCGCTCCGAGTCACGCTGGACGCAGGTTTGCAGAAGAAATGCATCGCGTTTCCCTGCAATTTCCTTATTACTGTGCAATCATTTAATTGCGGACGGAGCATCGATCAGTTCCGGCTTTCTCCAGGGCGATCTTGTCCATATTTGAGCGGAGGAACAGAGAGCCTTTCATGACACAGCTACACTCCAGATTAGCATTGAATTTGCAATTCAGTCACATGAGGCTAGAGACGGAAGAACTGGAGCCAGAGCCGTAGTTCCCTTCGGTTTCATCTTCTACTGTAAGAGCTCTGCTTTGCATTAAACCCAGTCTTTTCATGAATGAACAGCAGAAGTCTTGGCTTTAGCCCAGAGCCTGACTGGAGCGTTTGAGGAGAATCAACACATGTTGTCTTGAAAGCAGTGTAATCGCTTCTCCAGACTGTGAACTCGTTAGTGATGCTAATGACCATTTGACACCAAACCGGCAGAATTGAGTTGTCTTGAGAAATGGTCAGGGTTGAAGTTCTCTGGTATGTTGAGCGCAAGAATCAAACTCAATTCAGACGTTTCTTCTAAAATTCCTGAGGAGAATTAAAAACAGACCCAATGAAGGAGATATTGAGAGATATTCATACTGAGATTGCTTATGATATATTGGCAAATTTGAGCACAGTTGAGGTTTTTTCTGAAATCTAAAGCAGATGACTGAGATTCTTGTTTTTCCATTTCATGGCATTATTGTCTAGCAGAAACAATTGAGATATTAATGGGATCTCATTTGTAAAGTAGTTTTTTTGTGTTGGTTTGACGAGGAACATTCTGGACTGTGAGTCTGTGAGTGTGTGTGAGTGTGTGTGTGTCTGTGTGTGTCTGTGAGTGTGTTTGTGAATGTGTGTGTGTGTGTGTGTGTCTGTTAGTGTTTGTTTGTGTGTGTCTGAGTGTGTTTCTGAGTGTGAGTGAGTGTGTGTCTGTGAATGTGTGTGTGTGTGTGTGTGTGTGTGTGTGTGTGCGCGTGTCTGTGTGTGTGTTTGAGTGTGTCTGTGAATGTGTGTGTGTGTCTCTGTTAGTGTTTGCTTGTTTGTGTGTGTGTGTGTGTGTGTGTGTGTGTTTTTGTGTGTCTGTGAGTGTTTGTTTGTGTGTGTGTGTATGTATGTGTGTGTGTGTGTGTTTGTGTTTTTGTGTGTCTGTGAGTGTGTCTGTGTGTGTGTCTGTGTGTGTCTGTGTGTGTGTGTGTGTGTGTGTGTGTCTGTGTGTGTGTGTGTCTGAGTGTGTGTCTGTGTGAGTGTCTGTGTGTGTCTGAGTGTGTGTCTGTGTCTGTGTCTGTGTGTGTGTGTGTGTGTGTGTGTCTGTGAGTGTGTGTGTGTGTGTCTGTGTGTGTGTCTGAGTGTGTGTCTGTGTGTGTGTGTGTGTGTGTGTGTGTGTGTGTGTGTCTGTGAGTGTGTGTGTGTGTGTGTGTCTGTGTGTGTGTGTGTCTGAGTGTGTGTCTGTGTCTGTGTGTGTGTGTGTCTGTGTGAGTGTCTGTGTGTGTCTGAGTGTGTGTCTGTGTGAGTGTCTGTGTGTGTCTGAGTGTGTGTCTGTGTCTGTGTCTGTGTCTGTGTGTGTGTGTGTGTGTGTGTGTGTGTGTGTCTGTGAGTGTGTGTGTGTGTGTGTGTGTGTGTCTGAGTGTGTGTCTGTGTCTGTGTCTGTGTCTGTGTGTGTCTGTGTCTGTGTCTGTGTCTGTGTCTGTGTGTGAGTGTGTGTGTGTGTGTGTGTGTGTGTGTGTGTGTGTGTGTGAAACATTAATTACCGCTGTAAAGCAGCGCCTCACACAGGGATCTGTAGGATTGATGGTCTCGTGGAGTTTCTGAAGAGCGTCTCCCGCTGAGATGAATTCTCTCTGGATCTCGGAGCTGGATGAGTGATATTGTCCGGGTTTGGGCTGGAATTCTCACTATTCTCCTCCTCTCAAGCCTTGAATATTAGAGAAATGTGATGCTCGTCTCCAGCAGGTCGTGTGAGGACAACAGCACTCTGTAAATATTACTACGGTAAACTAAACGGAGCTTGAAGCGCTGCGAGCGTCCGCAGGTTTAGTTTGTATAAACCTTCAGTCTGTTTCAGAGAGCTCAAGTATGAAGCCGGATCGCTGAACTGAGGGGTTAGAAACATTATCTCTCCACAATCTCCCCATAAAAAAGAACTTAAGTTTTTAATGGATTCATGTATCTTTTCATAAGCGTTAGTCAGCTAATGAAGTAACACAATAAATCAGTTGTGTTCTATACAGTGTTAATTTTAACAGCAAATTTAGATTTTGGACTAAAATGCCATTTAGTTTTAGTCATATTTTAGTCATCTGAATTGTTTTAGTCTTAGTCTAGTTTTAGTCGACTAAATATCATGAGATGAAAATCATTAGTCAACGAAATTAACACTGTATAATAGTTGTATTGTAGTATTTTTCCAGTGCACTGAAAAAAATTATTAATTGAATTTACTCATTTATTTTAAGGTAAGTGGTTGCAATCAATGTATTTTAGCTAAACAAATTTAGTTGATAAACTTTCAACTTTTTTATTTAAATGTAGCTAAAATAAATAGTTTGCAACCACTTACCTTAAAAGTTTCTTTAGCATCATAGTGTGGTCATGTGTCTGGACATGAATCTGTGTTTTTGTATTTTAAATATTTTATACTCAACATTTGTATGTTTTCTGAATTGAGCGTGTAATCTGTTCTTAATGAAGTTGACTTGTGAATGACTGAAGCTCTTGAATATGCTTTGGAAGAAACAGGGCGACTCTAAACTTCACCGATTCATAATTTACACACATAATGATATTTCAGAGAAAACAGCTTCTTTTCCATAAATCCCTACTATAATCCTCCAAATCGCCAAAACCTCGCCGGCAGCTTAAACTCCTGATTGAAGCCTGAGATGATGAACAGAATTAAAATATTGTTGGTAAAACAGATGGCCACTCATACGACATCACTTCCTCCCATCAGAGGATAAAGGGGTCAGGAGACGTCCTGAGGTCAGACGCAGAATAAACAGCTCACAGTGCATTTGAGTTCTGAGAGCGGCGTTTAATTTACTATTTAATTATAGTTTAAATTATTAATATATTGCTCTTCATTGAAACATTTACTTGTAGCATAATTTATTTGTTGTTAAAGATTACAAATATTTTTAAAATATAAACATGAATATTATTTTAAAATATTAAAACTTTGAAATTATTACCATTTAAATGTTTGTAAAAATAAGAAACAATGTAAAATAATAATAAAATAACAGGTATTGTAAAATATAAACATGAATATTATTTTAAAATATTAAATAATTTAAATGTTTGTATAAATATGAAACATTAACATAGAATATTAATAATAAAATAACAGGTATTTTTAAAAATATAAACATTAAATATTATATTACTAAAAATAAAATATATTTAAAACATTCAAATGTTTTTTTAAATATTAATATACCATCACTCTGTTGAAACTTTTTACTGTGAATACAAAAATAGCATATTAAATTGTTGTTAAAAAATTGAAATTTAACATCAAATAATATTTAATATTCAAAATGTAATATAATATTTAAATATGATATATTATGCTATTAGTACAATGCATTAGAGTTCTGGGAGCGAGTTTTGTCTGAGTTTAATGCTTTAATTAATTCAGTCTGTTCTGTCGTTTGAGCAAACGAGGTTTCTACAGTGACACTAACAGCCCTCTGAGTTTCTTTTAGCATTGCCATTTGAGGAATGTTCAACTGTAATGCTGTATTTCTGTCTATATCTGTTTCTGTGTAATATCTGGAGTTTGGCTCTGATATGAGCATGTTTGAAAAGCCCCGTAAGACCAAAACTATGCAGAACTGTGCTGAACTATAACGGGCCGCATTGGACTCGTACCAAAAACAACATCCATGCTAATATTGGGATCATTCTGCATTGAAATATTCTCTCAGTAGATGTTTGGAATATTTCCATTTTATTTAAGAGAAAATGTTTCTTGAGCAGCAAGAATGATTTCTGAAGATCATGTGACACTGAAGACTGCAGTAATGATGCTGAAAATACAGCTTTGATCACAGAAATAAATTACAGTTTAACACATATTCACATAGAAAACAGCTGATTTACAGTAGAATAATATTTCACATTTTTACTGTATTTTTGATCAAATAAATGCAGGCTTGTTGAACAGAAGAAACTTCTTTCAGAAACATATAGAAATCATAATTATTCCAAGCTTTTGACAGGTAGTGTATATATGTTCTCCAGTGTTGGGTAAGTCACTAGGGTAAAAAATAAATTAATTATTCGCTACTATGCTAATTATTACTAATTAAAAAGTATTGCATTACATATTAATGTTTACTTTCTAAATCCCATGTCAACCGTGACAAGCTGAACAATACAAGGAAAGACATGACACTGCTATTAATTCTGCCAAATAAATAATATAAAATTGCATAAATTATTCTTGAACTGACCAAAGTATTTAAGGGAGAAGGTTACATTAAAAACATAACATTTTGATGTTAACTCCACTATTGTTTCATATAGAACTGTTAATGCAATGACATCAAAACAGTAACTCTAATTAGAAAAATGAAGAGTAATCCCTTACTTGATCAAGGGAAAAGTCATTAAATTATAGTAATATATTACTTATTAATTGCATTGCATGTTCACAAGATAAAATGTGCTGATTTCCATTTAAAGTGTTCATGTAACGCACAGAAATCGATCTAGTTCACTGTATTAAAGAGATCATGCTGCTTTTTAAACCTCATCCACAACAACAGCAGCCTCAAAAAAGCCCTAGATGTTTGTCTTGCATAATTAAATGCAATTAAAATGATTAAAAGTAATTAAAATGCTTGTTCTAAATAATTACAAAAACAATCAACTCTGTTGAAGCCCTGAGAAGTTTTTCCTTGTGAAAGTTTCCTTCAGAACACTAGAAAGCTCATTAGTGTTGTTGTTGTTTACCTTCTCGATTCCGAGATCAAACAGGAAATGCTCTGGTTTCTGGAGCGTCTGCTATTCCTCCGAGTCCTCGCTGCTGGCAGCTCTGGACAGATTGGGTGTAATTCAGGGAGTCTGTGCGATCCCCCCCGGATCTGGCTTTGGTTTGCTCCGCCGGTTCGCTGACTCCAGTGGGTTTGCTTTGATGGAAGGTCTCACTGCCTCAGGTAGGAGGGGGAGATTGAGGTCTTTCTTCAGCGGGAAGGTCAGGAAAAGCAGCGTTTTTTTTCTCTCGCGGCCGCCCGCAGCTAATCGAATGAGAACAGGCCAGGAATAAATCATCTCTGGAGCGTCCTAATATCGAGCTACTGCCGCCAAGTGAATCAGTCCAGACTAAAATAAACATCCATCATGCCGCGTGGTGGTACTGTATGTGTTGATTTGTTTGGGCCTGTTTGTTGCGGCGCACAATAAAAGAGGCCTGAGAGCTCCAGAACGCAGCAGATGTGTGTTTCCAGGACGCTTTCTTCAGTTCGCTGCCAACTCACACTTTATCCAAACTTTTCACTGTGAAATAGAAAGTTATTTAAAAATAATAAACATTATACTATTAAAAATATAAAACATAATTAAATATTAACATTTAAATTGTAATATTTTAACATGAATGTAGTATCACCGTTTTTAATAGAAATAGCATTATTTGTAATTAAAATTACAAATATTTTTAAATAATGACATGAATATTATTTTAAAATGTTAAATACATTTATTAGAAATATAAAATATTTTTAAATATTAAAATGTAAATGTTATTTTAAATTAATCTATTATCGCCCTTAATTGAATCCTTCACTGCGAATACAAAAGTAGCATATTTATATTGTTTAAAAATGTAAAATATTTATTGTCAAATAAAAATTAAATGTTATTTTTAAATATTAAATATTATGCTATTAAAAATATAAAACATAACATTTTAAAACATCAAATATTAAAAATGATTATTTTAAAACTATACGATTAAAAATACTTTTTAGTAAATGAGGAAACGGTAATATTTTGCCCCCTCCCTAAAGTATTGTTTCTGTTTAGTATGTAATTAGGATTAATTATTAGGGTGTGTCAGAAATACTAAATGAATCATTAACGAAATTGTCAAGGAAACAGAATCGTTAAATGCCATTGAAATCAGAACCAGATTGGTTAAACTGTTTCCGATCCCCATCCATATTCCTCTTGCAGTTTTGCATCAGGACCGATAACCAGCTCTTCATACACCGTAAAATAAATCCAGTAAGAAACGGCAGCTGTGGTTGCCAGAATTTTACCGGGAAAAAAATATGGTAGCAACATTTTAGGTTTTACGGTTTTAACTTAAATTTACATTTAAATACATTTAAATTTGGTATATTAAGTAGTTAATATACCAACCTACTGAAGTACTGAAATCTGTTTTGTATCTTTGTTATACACTGATGACCACCAAAAGCAGGTGATGAGAGTCACATGATGAACCAAAGCAGCTTTTAAATACCAACATATAGAAGGTGCACACTAAACACCATCATGGGAACACACATGAAACCTAAATAATGCAATAAACATTAATTTAACAACATTAGATGTAACATGCAACCCTAATATACAAAAACAAAGAAGAAACGCAGTTATTTCAACCAAAAAAAAACATAAAATGGGAATGTCAATTTACGGTTATTCACTGTAAATTATACGTTCCTTTACTATAGTATACGGTATCCTACCGTAAAATTACATGTAATGTCCAATACAGTTTTTCACTGTATATAGTCGCCTCTGGCTTGCTCAGTTGGAGACACTTAATGTCTAGTGATTATCGTCAATTTGATTTCACAGATACTATTTATACTAAACATGACAATGACATCTCTGAACTGAATAATGAAACGCCTTTAACTGAAAGTTGAGTGTTTAATCTTATTATTATACATTACTGAAACTATCCTCTAATCTGATACTGTTAAGTGCTTTGACAGAATCTGTATTGTTAAAAGCGCTATATAAATAAAGCTGACTATAGTAGGGGAACTTACCGTTACCCAATTAACAGGTTTACAGTTTTTGACCATTAAATTCATTGTAAATGTTTTTTACAGTGTAATTCATAACTCATTTGAGGATGTAGGCTGTTTATTATCCTCCCTAGTGATTTTGTATATTAGCTAGTCTGTGTGCTCAGCGGTTGAAGCTCAGTGGTTCCTCCTCCGCTCCTCACCTCTCTGATGTAGGAGTTCGTCTCGCTCCTCACATCTCGTCCGTCTCAGAGACTTCAGCAAACACCCACCGGCCGACGGCAGCAAAGCTATTCTCAAACAATGAGGGTGGAGTGTAGGCTTTAGATTTCAGTCATTCATGAACCCCAAGCCCTGAGGAGATGAAGCGCAAAGATCTCAGCAGAGCTTTTGTCAAAACAAACCCCCACAAGATTCCCTCAAAGCTTCACAAATTATATATAGATTTATATTGTGAAGCAGTTTTTACATTGATGGCAAATAATCAAATCAGATGAAGGTCCTCTCACAAAGAACAAAAGTAGCTATTAGCATAATATTATATATATATATATATATATATATATATATATATATATATATATATATATATATATATATATATATATATATATTACTATAGTACATTATATACATTTTCATGTACATAGAATTATTTAATTAAGTATACTGTGTTTGCATATACATATATATTTTTAAAATATATATTTCATAGTATAGTAACCAATATCATGCTACTTTATATTTAATTTAATTATATACATTTACATGTATAATATTTATACATAAAAGGAGGGTGCTAAGGCTTGGGTGTTGCTAAGGTGTTCTTGGTGGTTGCTAAGAGCTTGCTCTGGGGGTCTGAGTGGTTGCTAGGAGGTTTGTAGGGCTTGGGTGTTGCTAAGGTGTTCTGGGTGGTTGCTAAGAGCTTGCTCTGGGGGTCTGAGTGGTTGCTAGGAGGTTTGTAGGGCTTGGGTGTTGCTAAGGTGTTCTGGGTGGTTGCTAAGAGGTTGCTAAGACATTTGGGTGGTTGCTAGGAGGTTGCTATGGGAGTCTTGAGTGGTTTCTAGGAGATTGCTAGGGCTTGAGTGTTGCTTAGTTGTTCTGTGTGGTTCCAAGGAGGTTGCTAGGGGGTCTTATTGGTCACTGTGTGTTGCTAAGGTGTTCTGGGTGGTTGCTATGTGTTCAAGGTGGTCTGAGTGGTTGTTAGTGGGACTGGGTGGTTGCTGAGAGGATGCTAGGATCTGGCTGGTTGCTATATGGTTGTTAGGACAATGCTAGGGTGGTCTGGTTGGTCGCTAGGAGTTTGCTATGGTTTTCCCGGACCAGTTGCTAAGGTGTTGCTAAGGTGTTCAGTGCAGAAGATCTGAAGGCAGTAATCAGTCTAGTAAACATAATTGAGTCAGATGGTTGATTTGCAGAATGAACAGACTCGAGCGATATGAGCGTAGCGTGATTCATTGAGTGTGCTGGATAACTGATGCGCTGTGGGTCGATGCTAATGTTGTCCGGCGGTGCTCTCCAGATAGTTAGCAGTAATTGCTAATAGATAATCTCCAGCACTTGTAATTGAGGTTTTAAAGAATCACATTGGAAGAATTGATTTGTTCATTTGTGTGTATAGAGTGAACATGATGAACTATTAACACACAGCCGTTCAGCCAGAGATTCCCAAACTCCTTTGAGCTATATATAAATATAATGTTCATGGTTCTCTGATGTTGGTTAATGGTCACATGACCATTATTATATTATTTGTTATAGTTTTAATATTTTAGTTTTCATTCTAATTTTAGTTAAGTTTATCAGTTTTGTTGTGTTTTTGATGTTTTTATTTTTAGTGTGTTTTTTATTTGGATTAGTCTTATTTAAAAAATATTGATGTGTTGTTAATTAGAATTTTTATGATTTCATTTTTATTTGAAATAGTTTTATTTGAAAAAATATGCATTTTAATTTTACATTTTTATGATTTAATTCAATTTTATTTTATTTAAAATGATGTATTTTGATTTTACATTTTTGATTTAATTCACATTTAGTATGTTTTATGTGAATTAGTTTCATTTTAAAATAATCTATGTATTTTGATTTTACAATTTTGTTTAATTTTGTTTGCTTTTTGGAAAATATTGTGATTTTACTTTAATTTGTAGTAAGAGTTTTATTTTGATTAGTTCTATTTAAAAATGATGTATTTTGATGTTTACATTTTTATTTAATTCATATTAGTAAGCATTTTATTTTTAAATCTTTTATTGAAAATAATAATTTTTTTTACCATTTTTATTTAATTTTTAGTAAGTGAGTTTTATTTTTAAATTGTTTATATATTTCGATTTTACACTTATTTTACATTTACACAAATATTATTTATTTATAATAAAATAAATTATATAAATATTTATATACCTTTTATTATTATTATTATGATTTAATTATTTGTTAGGTTTCCATTGGTTCACAGGCTGTTGGCAGTTTGGGAAACCCTGTTTTAAATGAGACTAGATTGTTATTTGAGCATGTTGTGGTCTGTAGCTGGATACTGAGATGCTATTGAGAGCAAATATTTTTTGAAACAAACATTACTTACAAACTGAACAAGATTAATTTCAGCAATTATTTATGTGAGATGAATAATGTATTTGAGAGACTCTCAGGATCGCTCGGACCAACCGCACGAGAAGGTCAAGCCGGTTTAGCTCCTGATCCGGTTCTGTGTTGAACCTGTGATCACACGCTCAGATCTCTGGGCTTTTCTCCCAGATTATGAAAATCTGGCGCGTCTGATCCACGGCTGCTGCTTTCATCTTCTGGCTGTCAATTAAGAGCCATTAGTGTTGGGCACAGCAGGCTTGGTTTCAAAGACGCTCCGCTCGTTAAAACACGGCGTCAGGTTTCAGATTTTGGAGGTTTAGCAGCAGCGTTTCTCCTGATTCGGCTGGAGTTATTACTGTATCGAGCAGGAGCATCAATACCAGCACAGATCTGACTCTCTCCAGGGCACCGCTGGCTTTTTCTCATTTTTGGGTCTATTTCGTGTCTGAATCGCTCCCTGTGGTTCACGATGTGCTAAAGATGTGTTTGTAAAATCAGCCAGTCGAGGAGTCTGTGCATTGATGTCTGTAGTGGTTACATTTACATATTAATGCTAAAATTAAATAAATAAAACTAGTGAACATTAGCCTAACCATAACTGAATAGCAGGGCTATTATAGTCAACTAAAACCATAAAAAAACATAATTTGAATGAAATAAATGTTAGCTGAAAAGAAATAAAATATACAAAACTTTGTATAAAAAAATTAACTTTTTGTATTTAAAATTTTCTCATTTTTGCTTAAATAAAACTGAAATAAAACTTTTAGATGAAGCTAAATAAAGCTAGTTTTTATATTGTTGCTTTTAATTATAATTTTAGTAATTTTAGTTTTGTGATTTGTCATTTTTAGTAGTTGTTTTTATTTTTTAATATATTTATAGTTTTTCAGTTTTAGTTTATTTTAGTACTTCAAGTTAAAGTAAACAAAAGTGTTGCCTTGACAGCTAGCTGAAATAAAATGAGTTTGATTAAAAAAATGCAATTTGAAAATTTTTCAAAATATTTTTTTATGGGTTTAATTTGAGTTTTCTTTGTTTATGCAGAGCTTTTTATTTATGTTTTTGAATTTCAACAAGTTTTGATTTAATGACTTTTAAAAAATGTTTTTCGGTCATTATTTTATTATGAAAGTTCTCAACTTCAGTTTGAAGCACTTTGACGACCTCAATTAACCTTGGCTTGTCATAAAAAGGCCACATTTTTAGTTTGTTTTTAAAATATCAATATTACTATAAAACCAAAACATTTTAATGAAGAATTTCATCTTTTTAATGAGACTCTAATTTAATTATACCTGAGTGGCTGCACCTGCAGAACATTTTTGACTTTACGACCCTCAAAAATATCAAGATTAATTTTAATTAAGAAACTAAAAGCTTGTTGATTCTAGAAGAGCTGTATTCAAGCCATTGTATGTATGATTAGCATAATGCATGTATTTTTGAATAAATTAATAGACATAACTGAGAGTCTCGTCATTTTCTCCACACAGCGTCGCAGCTCTTTGGTCTGGTGTTTTATCATCAGTGCCACGTTAAAAACACTGATGTGATGCTGGAATAGTCATGCATCGGTAAAAATGCAGCAGATGTCAGGACTCAAAAGACATGAGAGCCCTGCTCAAATATTGAAAACATTAATTTTGTACCAGTCCGTGTTGCTTTGTTTTGCTGCTGTTTCTTCTTCGGAGAGAATAAAGAGTCTGGAGACGAGCGCATCGATCGCGGGACGAGAGAACAGACTTGAATGTGAACCTGAATGAAGCGTTTGCTCGGGCATCAATTAAAGCAGCATCGCAGGCTTTTTCTCTGTTTGCGCTGGAAAGGTGAGCTGAGATCTGTGCTGTACTGATGTGCTATCAGGCCCTGTGGCAACACTTTTCTGTGTCAGAGTTAATAAGACGTCTGGAGTCTGTCGAGATATGCAGAGGCATTCTGGGACTGTTTGCACAGATGAGCTAATCGAATGCCTTTCGGACAGCAGAAGAGTTTCGTGAAGCCAAAACCTCAGTATAAACTAAAATACTCTGACAAATTATGACTCACGGAAACATTTATCTCTTAAATCAAAAAAACACATTGTGACATTATTTTCATGATAATTAAACACAAAAATGTCATTATTATTTTACCTTAAGTTATATAATATAATATAATTATATAATTTCAAATAAATAATTTATATTACATTAAACAAGACTAAATTGCTAATAAATTACTATTTTGTACCTGTTTTTGTAATGTCTGTAGTTTGTTTTAGTTTTCAGTTTATTTTCATTTTAGTACTTCAAGTTAAACTGAATTAAAATGATAAATCTCACATATGCATATATATATATATAGTATGTATGAAAATTTTATATATATATATATATATATATATATATATATATATATATATATATATATATATATATATATATATATATATATATATATATATATATATATATATATATATATATATATATATATATTTGGGGGTTTTTTTTGGGCGGGGGGGTTATAGAAATTAATACTTTTATATAAACATTTATAAAGTTACAAAAAATGCTGTTCTTCTGAACTGAAATCCCATTTTTTTTATAAAATAAATAAATAAATACACATTATTTTGATGACATTTTAAACACATTTTACCTTAAAATATAATTAAAATGCCCTTAGCAGCAGCTGCGTGAATAAAGAGATGTATGTGTATTAGTTTTTAATTATGCTGACGAGTTGAGGCTGTGTTTGATCCGTGTGGGAATCAAACCCATGACTGCGGTGTTGCTGCTAACGAGCTTTAATGCAGAAGCAGAGTCAGAGATGTCGTGATGTGTGATCTGAACTCATCCTGACAGAGACACGCTCTCAGATCAAGGGAATCCCAGCACCAAACAACCACGGCTCACTTGATGCCAGAAACCGTGAGCTGTTTGTACACGAAATGTAGTTGATCATGTAAAATCTGGAGTCTGCTTTTCACATCAGGGAGCAGAAAATGTTGCCTGCTGTCAAAATAAAAGAGAGAGTCGCTCACACCTCAGTCGTTACGCTCAAACCCAAAATAAATTCATGCAACTCAGTTGCGCTTGTTCTGAGCCAGATCCTCTGCTCCTGGGCGTCTGCGTCGCAAAAAAAGAGATTCATGCTGAGAAATTTCATGAAAACATCACAACGCTGAGAAATGTGTTTGTGCCTTCAGGATGTTGGTTTTGGCGGAGCGTCACGCGGAGACGGGCGAGTTTGAGCTGCTCTCCTGGGCGTTAAAGTAAACAGCGCTTGTGATTGTAGCAGCAGATGAGAATGAGCGAGAGTTTGTGTGGCGGGACGAGTGTCTGTGACGGGGATGATGTTCTCTGTGCAGTGAGGCTTTGGCTGCCAGTGATTTGCAGCTGCAGAGCAGGACTTTCATTCATTGACATGTTGAGCAGAATTAATTCTTCACACTGCCCTCTCTGTCTGTCTACCTTTCCATCCATTGTTCTGTCTGTCCATCCATCCATCCATCCATCCATCATCCTATCCATTCATCATCCATCCATCCATCCATCCATCATCCTGTCCATTCATCATCCATCCATCCATCCATCCATCCATCATCCTGTCCATTCATCATCCATCCATCCATCCATCATCCTGTCCATTCATCATCCATCCATCCATCCATCCATCCATCATCCTGTCCATTCATCATCCATCCATCCATCCATCCATCATCCTGTCCATTCATCATCCATCCATCCATCCATCATCCTGTCCATTCATCATCCATCCATCCATCCATCCATCATCCTGTCCATTCATCATCCATCCGTCCATCATCCATCCATCTGTCCGTCCATCATCCATCCATCATTCTGTCCATCATCCATCCATCATTCTGTCCATCCATCCATCCATCCATCCATCATTCTGTCCATTCATCATCCATCCGTCTATCTATTGTTCTGTCCTTTCACCATCCATCCATCATTCTGTCCATCCATCCATCCATCATTCTGTCCATTCATCATCCATCCGTCTATCTATTGTTCTGTCCTTTCACCATCCGTCCATCCATCCATCCATCCATCCATCATCCTGTCCATTCATCATCCATCCATCCATCCATCATCCTGTCCATTCATCATCCATCCATCCATCCATCCATCCATCATCCTGTCCATTCATCATCCATCCATCCATCATCCTGTCCATTCATCATCCATCCATCCATCCATCATCCTGTCCATTCATCATCCATCCGTCCATCATCCATCCATCTGTCCGTCCATCATCCATCCATCATTCTGTCCATCCATCCATCCATCATTCTGTCCATTCATCATCCATCCGTCTATCTATTGTTCTGTCCTTTCACCATCCATCCGTCCATCTATTGTTCTGTCCTTTCACCATCCATCTGTCCATCCATCCATCCATCATTCTGTCCATTCATCATCCATCCGTCTATCTATTGTTCTGTCCTTTCACCATCCATCCGTCCATCATCCATCATCTGTCCGTCCATCCATCATCTGTCCGTCCATTCATCATCTATCCATCCATTGTTCTGTCCATCCATCCATCACCCTGTCCATTCATCCATCCATTGTTCTGTCCATCCATCCATCACCCTGTCCATTCATCCATCCATTGTTCTGTCCATTCATCATCTATCCAACCATAATTCTGTCCATCCATCCATCTATCTATTCTTCTGTCCTTTCACCATCCATCCATCTGTCCGTCCATTCATCATCTATCCATCCATTGTTCTGTCCATCCATCCATCACCCTGTCCATTCATCCATCCATTGTTCTGTCCATCCATCCATCACCCTGTCCATTCATCCATCCATTGTTCTGTCCATTCATCATCTATCCAACCATAATTCTGTCCATCCATCCATCTATCTATTCTTCTGTCCTTTCACCATCCATCCATCTGTCCGTCCATTCATCATCTATCCATCCATTGTTCTGTCCATCCATCCATCATTCTGTCCATCCATCCATCTGTCCGTCCGTCCATCTATCACTCTGTCCATTCAACATCCATCCATCCATCCCTTATATAAACTGTTTTAATTTTTTTTCAAATCCTTCAAAACTTTGTCAAGTCAACATTCCTAGATTGTCTTGTCTAACTTAGCTTTTTTTTCATTTCAGTTAATTCAAATCCTACTTTGTTACATTTAAATTCAAATTGTAGTTCTGCATCCTGTTTACTTCCTCAGTTCCAATTCAGGAACTGAATTTAAAAAGCATTCACAATTCAGTTATGAATTATGCACAATCCTACCCTATATGCATCATTTACCAATCGCAACATTTGTTTTATTTGTAATATTTTTTTACTCTAAACTCACCAAAATAATAGATTTACTCACACTATTTACTATTTTATTTTTCGACTTTTGCACTGTATTGGCACTTGGTATTTCAGATTACCTGCTGGTTAACCGGTCTGGCCGTTATCTGTTGGTGTGTGACTAGTTTTGAGTTTGCAAGCATCACTGATGTCTCCTCTTTTCCTCTCTGCAGAAGACTGTCTCCTGGAGAAATCCTACACAGACTGCGGCTACAGTCAAGGCAAAGATGACGACTTCGACTGGGAGCAGATCAACACCAAGCAGAAACCCTCCTCAGACCCCTGGGTGCCATCAGGTCAGTCCGCTCGTTACTGTTTTATATAGGGGTGCTCCGATGGATCAGCTACCGATAACTATCGGCCGATAATCGCTTTGGGAAGTTTGATCGGCTGTCTCTATAAAGGCTGATCTCATTTTCAAAAATTAAATTCAGGTCCTGAATAAATGTCTAAAAATCTTGATTGGATTATCACTATAAATAATTGTACATGATAAAAAAAAAAATCGGTATCGGTAGATACTGCTTTCTGTGATCGACGATCGTGATCAGCCTCAAATATGCTGATCGGAGCACCTCTAGTTTTCTATGCATCCTCTGAGAGCACGGCTGATCCTGGATCAGGGACTCTAGAGCTGGGTGTCATGATGAATGACCTGATTCATGCTGGTCTGTTTCGGTGATGGATTTGAATGTTTGAGGCTTCAGTTTCTGCAGCGTTGTGTCTCTTTGATTCATTATTTGAGCATATGATCAGGGTCACTGTCAGTGACGGCACTTTAACAGATTTTAATGGGAAGGTGAAAATGCCACTGAGATGGAGAATCGAGTGAGAGAGGCAGACTTAAGTACTTAAGGAGAAAAAAAAATAATTTTTTAGTTATTTTAGTATATTTCAGTTATTTTAGGATCATTGATGTATTATTGTACTGTTTTTGTTAATATTTTGAACTAGATTTTATTTGTATATTTTCTGTTATCACTTTAATTTTAGTGAAAGTTTTAGTAATTGTATGTTTTTTAGTAATTTTAATATATATATATATATATATATATATATATATATATATATATATATATATATATATATATGTGTGTATATATATATATGTGTGTATGTATGTGTGTGTGTGTGTGTGTGTGTATATATAATTTTTTTTTTTTTTTTTATCTTTATTTATTTTTTAGTTGTATTCATTTTAGTACTTCAAATTAAAAATGAGAAATGTTTCAGCAACTAGCTGAAATAAGCAAATATATATATATATATGGTAACACGTTTTTTCGGTTAGATCTATTAGTTTATTAGCATGCATATTACTAGAATATTAGCCATCTATTAGTGCTAATTGATGCATATATTAATGCCTTATTCTACATCCCTAATCCTACCCAATACCTAAACTTTACAACTACCTTACGAACTATTAATAAGCAAATTAAGAATTTATTGAGGGAAAAGTCGTAGTTAATAGTTAACAAGTGTTACCCTATTCTAAAGTGTGACCAAATATATATATATTATTTTATTTTAAATAATGACATTTTTTCATGGTTTTAGTTATTTTTTTGTTTTAATAACCCTGACAAGAGGCTTCCAAGTAGAAATATTTATTGTGACATTTTTTTGTCACAATAAATATTGTTGTTTCCATTTCAGAGCAGCACATTGGGCCAAATTTGCTAATTTCAGGTTATTTATGATCCTTTTTAAGATGTGTTTTAAAATATTGTTTTTCAATATGAGTAAATTTCACCGTAAATTATATGAGAAAAAAAGAAAAGAGAATTCCGAGGTTATTTACCGAAAGAAAGTTGTTTAGGCTCATGAAACATGTCTGTTGTCTTGTGTTAGTTTCTCAACACATGGATACAGATTTGTATATATTACTCAGTAAAGCTTAACATCCACTAGTTTGGACTCCAGATTTGTGAAAAGGAAGTTTACAAGTGGAAATATTTTCCCTTTTTATTGTGACATTGTTTATTGTAGAGTCTCTGTTGTTCTGTTTCAGAGCAGCGCAATGGGAATAATTAACTTTATTTTGAACTTTTTATGGTTAGAAGACAAAACAAAAGAGAAATCCATGTTTAGAGGCCGTTTACCGTTGTGTAGACTCATGAGCATTTCTGTTGTCTTGTGTTAGTTTCTCAACACATTGTCACAGATTTATATTTACTAAAGCCAAACAGTTTAACATCCAAAGAGGATTGTAGATTCAGACGACTTCAAGAACTATCAGTTCTGTAAGTAATAATCGTTATTAAAACGTGTGGTGTGTTTGTGCCGTCGCTGGCGCTCATGAGGTTGTTTGTCACACCCTAATAAACACTTCCATTAGAAGCAGCAGCCGTGGCGTTTGCTCTTAAATCTGACGCCTAACCACGCAGATCCTCCACACCGTCGACAGCAGGGACAGGATTAATTGTGAGGACGTGGCGTCCCATGCTAGACCAACACGCTTCACCCCAAAGTTGTCCCAACTAGTCAAACACAGACATCTGAATGAAGAAATGCATATTGTTGAAATGTTAAGGTTTTCCAGCAAGCATTGCAGCATGAATCAATAATGCGGTTACTGTTATAGGATTATTGTTTTGCTGAATTCATTTAAAGTTGTCATTATATGATGCAAGAGCAATTAATTAATAATTAACTTTTTATTTCAATAATAAGGTTAATAAATGCAGTAGAAGTATTGTTCATGATTAGATTGTTAATTTCAACATTTATTAATAAATTTTTAATTTTTTGATCGTTTACATTAGTTAATGCACATTGGTAAATTAACAGGACGGCATAAGCAATATATTAATATTAAATGTTAATATTTATGTTTATATATTTCATTTACTAAGTACAGTACATTTTCATTGTTGTGTACAGTTATTTATTTTTAAATAAGTGTAAATAATAAATAATTGTAAATTATATTTGTTTTCATTCAGCATCTTTTTATTTTTGTATTTTTTTTATTTAATTATAAAATATCTGTTTATTAATCGGTTATCGGCAAAAAACAGTTACCGGTAAAACTTCTCGTGTTAATTTGCCTCTTTATGATCCATCACTTGTCGTATTCCTCATTTGTAAGTCACTTTGGATAAAAGCATCTGCTAAATGAATACATGTAAATGTAGTTGACTTGACTTTAATTGGCTGAATGAGGCATTTTGCATTTAGCCAATGAACAAATTTAAATTGACAAAATGACTAAGTGTTTTAAGACCATAGTCGAGAGAACTTCTGAAGCAGTTTGCATGTAAATGCGACGTCGTTGAGTTAAGTTTGATTGGTCGAGCTGCATGGGTGATCTCTGAAACCTCAGATCTGGGTGTTTTCTTCATTCCTGCGGCCCGCTGACCGACCGAAGTGGTTTTGGGTGGTAATCAATACGAGAAGCTCATATGAGCGTGACAGCTGGTCTGCAATAGTTCACCCTCCGCACTCGATGACAGCTCTTATCTATTTAATTCTATTTCACTTCCAGCGAGGTCAAGGCCGCCGGGATATATTGGTGTTTTTCATTTGGCTGGTGTCAGGCTGAACGCCCTGCTTCACACGCTTTCTCTGAGAATAGATGGAGCAGGTACGAGTCTGTCTCTGCTTTCTCATTAGCGTGCTGATAATGGCATTACCCTCCCGGCCACATTACAGATCCAGGTGCCGCTTGGAGAAGTAGAGCGAGAACACGAGGACAGAGACCGCCCTGCTTTCTGTGTCACATAGAAAGGTCAAAGTCGTGACATCTGTAAGGAAGAGCTCCCAAAATAAAAAGGAAAAAGACAGAAAATACACTTTTTTTCACGAAATAATAAATTATATATTTTATTAGTTTGTCGTTAGTGCAGTTAATATATTTATAACACATTTTTTTATTCATTATAAATACATTATGAATGTGTAAACAAATAAAAAAATTTGTCATTTAAGTATTATTATTATAAGTCATTTATTTATTATTATTTTTTAATAGTTAAACAACTATTTTATTTATAAATAAATAAATAAAAAACACATGCATGCATATTGTAAGAATTTTATTAACAAATATTTTTATATGTATTTATTTTTTTATTGTAAATAAAACTGGAGCACTGTCTGTAATTTGTTTGTATTAATTAATAACATTTAAACATGTACAAACAAACAATATATTTAATTTATTTACCAATTATTTATTTATTATAAAGTAATAATGATAGTAGTATTTTTGTACAGCTTGTAATGTTTTTAAAATTTTTATTTATTTATTCATTCATTCATAAAATAATAAATAAAATTAATATTTTCTTATGATGGTAATTTTAATCTTCTTTTCTGTACTGTCTGTAATTTGATTTATAAAATTTTATAAAAGTTTAAAAACTTATTAGTATTTTTACTGTGATTTAAGTGTAAATGACTCTTATAGTGATAGTGAAATGTAATGACACTAGAGAATGAGAATTAAATATCTGTACATTTGTGTAATGTGTTAGTAATAACAATGCTTTATTCTCTTTATTTCTCATGTTTTTCTTGTGACGTGTGATGTGTAATATGAGCCGGAGCCTGTGGTTGTTCTGCATTAGTGTCGCTGGTGTTGAGGAGGTGTTCTCTCTCTCTGTGGGATGTAGTTGATGTAGTGAGTATCATGTGTCTCCATCAGAGAAAGTGTTCTGTTAACAGGTGTAACACACAGCTGTCTGCAGTAATACACTCGCTGCTTCTGCTCGGGACGAGGCTTTATCCTCCGTCCTGCTGAAAGATGCTAATAGCTCCATAAATCTGCAGCCTGTGCGGTTCATATGTGTGATATCACTCGCTCAAGGTAATTCATGCCTTCATGACTTTACTGACCTCACACATCTGATGCAGCTCCATGCTTTAAGACTGACAGTAAATCTACTATAAAACGTCCCAGAGACTGAAGCAGGTTTGTGTCCCAAAGTCTGTGACAGCTTGTGATTCTTTGGTTAATTTCATTCATTAATACAATTTAAGTTAATGTAAATAAAAAAAATACTTATAATAATTTTATAATGCATTTGATGTCTTTATTTATTTATTTATTTATTTATTTATTTATAATGAATTAATTCAATTAGATCATTTTAATTATAACTGTAGTGTTTTTGTACAGCTTGTAATTTATTATAATTGAATAGTTTTTTTAATTAATTTATAATTTTTTTTTTTTGTTGTACTGCCTGTAGTTTGTTGATTAATAAAATCAATAAGTATGAATAAAAAGTTATTTAAAAAAAAAAATTATTTATTAGAAATAAATAGAAAATAAATGTTTTTTTTATATTTATCTATTCTTAATGAATTAAATTAGATATTTACTTTACAAATATCTGATGCAGTTTGACACTTTAAAATCTTTAACAGCAGTAATAAATCTTCTGTAAACATCACAGAGACAGCAGCAGAAGGTTTGGTTATCAATGCTTGGTTCCTGAAGAGTGAAAAGCTTTCTTAACACTGATCTGATGTACAGTATCTGGTGTTTTGCTGTTATGAAACATGATTTTCCCGCAGCGATTCAGCTCTTATAGTTTGATCGTTAGATCATGATGTGTTAGATCTGTAGTTTATGTCGTTCTGATGGTTTAAAGGATCTCAGAGCTGTGTGTTTGTTGGAGTTTGAGGTTTTATTGGCAGGAATCTCAGTCCTAAAGTGTGCTGATGTGATGTGATTGAGCAAACCTCAACGCTGGACTCAACTCTGATTGGTTCTTCACTCACACTCCCAGATTTATTATAAAAACCCCATCATATTGGACGGAGTTTGCGTTTCCCAAACACGTGTCCGAGGCAGTTTGTTGTGATTTCTTCTGGATCGTTCTGCTCTGAGAAGAACGGCCTCTTTCACGTCAGTAACCACACAAGCAAACCTCTGCCACACTTTCCACCTCGCTGTGCTTTATTTGCGCTCATATTTCTGCTGTCCGATGCATTAAAACCGCCTGTGTAATGATCAGACTCACGTGCACGGCTGTGACTTCATATGTCAAAGATAAACATGCTGTTATAGTTAAACAGCACATGCAATTACTGAACACTTGTGCTGAAAGCTTGTTATGGTTATATTCACTATAAGAGCCATGATAACTCTGTTCCAAACTTTTGCTTCTTACAGTTTTCTGTGAAAATTACGTTTAACCAAAATGCATTGCGACGCTCCATTCAAATGAATTATATATTTTTTTCCAAATATACTTTAAATAAAAAAATAATATTTAAGCATAATAATAATAATAATAATAATAATAATTATTATTATTATTATTGTTATTGTTATTAGTACTATTATTATGTTGCCTAAATAGTATTATTAAATAATATAAGTTTATATAAATAATTATAATATTATATAATTAATACATTTGTATAATATTAAAATGTTTTATAAGTATTATAAGTTGGCAGGTTTTGGAACAGAAGTCAATAGAATTGTCAGATTTACTACTACGACTACTACTACTATTATTATTAATTATTATTATTATTATTATATAATTTTTGTGTCTAATGTGTAATTATAATGTTATAATACATTGTATTATTATTATTATTATTTAATTAGTATTAATATAATTTAATTATTTAATAATTTGAATTCTATTGCAATAATAATTATATTAATAATAATTATTCAATTGACTTGTTTATGAAAAATGTGTAATCATTCAATTAATAATAAGTATTATTATTATAGGTTGAAATTCATTTTTAAATAATAAAATAAAATAAAAATGAATAGTTAATGAAGTGAAGTGAAGTGACATACGGCCAAGTACAGTGACCCATACTCGGAATTCGTGCTCTGCATTTAACCCATCCAACGTGCACACACACAGCAGTGAACACACACACACACACAGCAGTGAACACACACACACACAGCAGTGAACACACACACACACACAGCAGTGAACACACACACACACAGCAGTGAACACACACACACACACACACACACACACACACACACACACACAGCAGTGAACACACACACACACACACACACACACAGCAGTGAACACACACACACACACACAGCAGTGAACACACACACACACAGCAGTGAACACACACACACACACACACAGCAGTGAACACACACACACACACAGCAGTGAACACACACACACACAGTGAACACACACACACCGTGAACACACACACAGCAGTGCACACACACACACCGTGAACACACACACACCGTGAACACACACACAGCAGTGCACACACACACACACACACACAGCAGTGCACACACACACAGCAGTGCACACACACACAGCAGTGCACACACAGCAGTGCACACACACACAGCAGTGCACACACACACACACACACACACAGCAGTGAACACACACACACACACACACAGCAGTGAACACACACACACCGTGAACACACACACAGCAGTGAACACACACACAGCAGTGCACACACACACACACACACACACACACACACACACACACACACACAGCAGTGAACACACACCCGGAGCAGTAATAATAGTTGTAGTAGTAGTAGTAAAAAAAATAATACATTTAATTAATTAATTTAAATGTAATTATTATAATCATTGTAATTAATAATAATAATAATAATGATACTATTACTACTACTCATAATAATTTAATTAAATTACATTTATATAAAAATAATAATACATGATGATGATGATGATGATGATTATTATTATGTTTATGTTTAATTAGTTAAAAATGACTAAACCTATGATGCTTAGCAGAGCTAATATATTCCTATGGCCTCAGTAACAGGTTGTTGTCATCAATGCAGATCTATTAATCCCATCCAGAGAAAAACAGTGTCACCGCAGGAAGTAATGATCTGCTTTGGATTCATGTGGAGACGTGAGCGGGTCTATTCGTCACACTTACGCTGAAATTGAGCCGGACGCTCGGTAAACGGCTGTTAATATGAGCCGAGCGCAATAACAGAGAACGCCCGGCGGGTCACGCGCTTATTAATATTTCAAATGCTCCGCCTTATCAGGGCAAACACAGCTGCTCCCAAATAAATAAAGTTCATCAGCTCTTTGATGTGAACCGAGTCACGGCAGACGCGAGCGCTGATTGTTTAAACGCACGATAACCATCCGCTAGCGTCCAGTTGTGTGCGTCTGTCCACTCTCTGATCCGGACGAGATTTCTGAGTGTGTCCAGTAATCCACAGAGAAACACCACACGCTTTCATCAGGAGTCTCGTTTCCTTTAGCAGAGCACACAAACACATTATGGGATCATTCCATAGGCAGAATGGGTTTCTACTGTACAAACTGTATTTTCTATCCCCTACATCAAAACCTGCCCCTCACACTAAACTAAACTACTGGCATCTTTAGATTTTCAATACACTCCACTCAAAATCCCCATAACCTGATAAATACCAGGTGCGCACACACACACACACACACACACACACACTCACTCACTCACTCACTCACTCTCACACACACACACACACGCACACACACACTTACACACACTCACTCACTCTCTCTCACACACACACACACACACACATATTTATTTATACATTTATTAATATTTCTATTATTTCAATAATATTCTTGCTTTATTTCCAGTGCTTCAGTGAAGTTTTGCTTGTTTTTAATCCGAGTGTCCAGTGTGTTTGTGTTGTCCGCTTGCGTTCAGTGAAATGACCTTGAGCATCAGATGTGTGAAGTATGAGTGTTTGGATGGTAAGTGAGTTAATGTGATCAAACAGGCTTAACTCTGACGAATGCTGTTTATGCCCCTTGATTATTTGGATTATATTATTCCATCAATCCTGAGGCTCCGGCTCCAAACCCCCGATCATTCGCACCGCATTAAAAAGCTATTTGTGAGTGTGTGTTAATGTCCCGTGTTATCAGCGGGTCACATGACACCCGTCCATCCGTCTGTCTGTCAGGAGACGTGTGGATTAGAGGCGTTTGATTACTGAAGCACCTATCAGTAATTAAACCCCTCGCACCCGTGACCCCGGAGCACTCTGATCATGTGTCCCCTAACAGAGCATTCAATTCAATTCACGTTTATTTGCATAGTTTTTCACGATACGAATCGTTGCAAGGCAGCTTTACAGAAAATTAAAGTTTCTGCGTTATATTTAGTAATAGCTTATCAGTAGCTTATCAGTGGTCAAGTTGATGTCCATATAGCAGAAATGTGCAGTAAAATGCAGTTAGTTAATGACATGCACTGTAAAAAATGCAACTGGATATTTTCCAGTTTACGAAACCTTTTATATCTCAACTACTAAAAATGCTATTTTCTTGAAACTGCATAAAAACCCTAAATGCTGTTTCATATTGTTGAAAAGTTAAGGCTTTGTGAGTTCCCACATTGTAAAAAAAAAAAGAAAGTTAAGCAAACTTAAAAATTTAAGGCAACCAGCTTCAGCAGATTTTCTTATTGTTGTATAAACTTAAAACAACAAGTTGAGAGCTCAAAAATCACTGCAAAGCAGTTTCACAGAAAATGTAAAGTTTCTGCTTTATATCTAGGAGTAGGTTATTAGTGGTGACTATGGCAGAAATGTACAGTAAAAATCATGCAGTTAGTTACAAATGACACGCAATCAAACAGACGGCGAACACTATTAACTGCGATGATTATATGTTGCGATTAAGCAAAATGTGCTAGTTTTATGTTGTTCCAGCGTTAGCATCATTGCATGAACAAACAAATTTACGTTGGCTAAACAAAGTAGTATCTTTACTGAGAAGAACTAAAGAACATTTGTTGAGAGAGCTCAAAAGTCTTACTGCATCAAGTTTTCTTCATTTATTTTTTACTATTGTTCTTCCTCCTTTGTTTGCACTTAAATCAAAGTAATGCGTGACTTTTTCAAATCATGTTTAATTAGGTACAGTGTGTGAAAGCCTCCCTGCAGCTCGTCTGATTACAGACTAAAACACTTTTACTGACGGATTCCAGTGAGAACCTTTTCTAGTTCCACAAATATATTCTAGTAAATATTCCAAATATTATATATTTATTTATTATTATTTACATTTTATTAAGACAAGGTGTTCTTCTAAATTGGTTTAAAAAATATAAATTAATAAATAATAATAAAGTAGTAGCAGTAAAGGGAATAAAATTATAATTCAGTAATTGGTATTTAGAACATCTGTTCCAAAACCTAGTTTGTTTTATATATTACAATTTTATAAAATAATATAATATCCAAATATATGAAAGTTATTTAAAATTTTATTTTAAAATGATTAAAAATATTATAATAATAATAATGATGAGGTATTTTACACACTGGTTAATATAATACAATATAGTATAAAAAAAATTATTAAATAAACAAACATTTTTATTAAATTTTTATTTAGGCTATTTATTTATTTTTATTATTTTTTTTATATTTTTTAAATATTAATACATACATAATTTAATATATTAACTATGATAAAATAATTAAAAATAATATAATAGTATTGGTTCATAAAAATAAAAATAATAATAATAATAATATGATCATTTTAATAATCATTATTATTATTATTATTATTATTATTATTAATAATATGATGATGATTTTTAGGTTAACTATTTCTTTGCAGAATAGGACACTGATGTGAAGAACCTGTAAACCTATAGAGAAGCAGCTGAACACAGAAAAACACAGGATAAAATCAATCCCATCATTCCATCATAATCCTGGTATTTACAGGCCAATTGTTGCGGATTATATGAGAATGGATGAGAATGGTGGTTTCAGACCTGAATATGGCTGGATTGAATTAGACGCTCGTGACGGCGGTGAAATCGCTCTGATTTCTGGCTCTGAGCGGCGCATTGGAGCCGAATGGAGCCCAGCGGCAGGCTGTTCAATCCAGCGTTCGCTCGGCTCTGGAGAATTATGGCCGGCGGTAAAGCTCTCGACACGCGTGTAATGAAACTCCCGGGCCGCTATTTCATCCCGCTTCACCGCCGTATTAATTAAATATCCATTTATGGCGCCGTATCAATTTATGGCTCGTATCTGCTCGAGCCAATCCCTACAAACAGGCCTCGGACTCACATTATGTCTTTATGGCGCTCAGCTTGAGATGCTGTTTGCTGGATTGATTAGAACAGAATGAAGCTGAAGCGGTGCATGCTGGGATGTCCTGTGTTCCTGTTGGAGAGGTGATTTGTTGCAGGGTCACGTCTCTCTAAATCTTCGCCTGTCAGAGACTCGTGTTCCTGCGCCGACGTCTAAAACACAAGCAAGCGCAGAATCAGCCGTCTACTACTGAAGCACTGGCTACATGCCAGATCATTAATCATTCATTCATTAGTTATTGAGAATTTAATAATGTATTGGGAAGTATAATAAGTATATACTATTTTATTTTTATATTTAATTATATAATCTATTTACATATATAAACTATATATCTCTTGACAAACATTATATATAATATATTATAATATAATATTATTGAAAAAATGATATGCAAAATGTATGTAATATGTAATATTTTATTTAAATGTTTAATTATTTATATTATAAAGATGTGTCTGTTATCTCTCTATATTATTATTATTATTATTATTATTATTAATAATAATAATGTTTAAATATGTATGTATAACATAAATAAATAATACATATATTTTATTAAAATGTTTAGTTATGTATTTATAATCTATATGATAGTTATGTTTGTGATGTCTTGACAAACTTGGCTTCTCTATTTAAAACTCATTATAGGCATATCTTTAAATTCCAGTTTGCTTTAATTCCTCAGATTCATCTTTCTTATCATCATCCTGTTTGCATCTCAATTCCAATCCAGTTCGATTTCAGTAATTCTTAATAATACTGAAATATTGAATGTTTGGCAACGCCCACTTTTTCACTATCCAATCATGTCCTGATGAATATCATCAAGCCCCGCCCTACATTTTTCCTCCACGTGTTGTTTTTGCAGATGGATGTCTGTGTGAAGGCGTTAGACGTCTCCAGGCAATTATTTCTAATCGCTTTGAAGAGTGCGATTGTTTCAGTGATAACAGAGGCTTTTATGGGCTGCTGCTAACGAGCCGTCGTTAGCGCCGCGTCTGGACGCCACCCGTTAGAGTTCAGCGCTAATAAGGCCGTGATGGATCGCTGAAAGAGACACAGACTCTGAAAAACACATCATTATTGAACAAATCAAAGAACAAGCGGCTCAACGTCTCTTACTTCATCTGCACCTGAGCGTCTCCGAGTGTCCAAAACTGTCTGGAATCATCCACTTAGTGCCGGAGAGAGCAGACGCAAATCAAATCAGCGGGAACAACTGAGATTTCCTCTGCTGAAGGTGAAAATAAGGCAGAACTTTGAAGAGCAGAAGCAAGTGGTTTCGCTCTTCTGCTGGTCCACAGGTCAAAGGTCGCTTTTTGACCCTTTTAGGGAATTAGTTCTGAATGCAAGCGCTTCTTTATTCACGTTAACACGGTCTGTAGCTGAACACCATCATGAGCAGATTTTTTCTGTTTTTGAAAGAGTCTCTTCTGCTCATCAAGGCTGCATTTATGTGATCAAAATATAGTAATATTGTAAAAATATTATTACAGTTTAAAACAGCTGTTTTCTGTGTGAATATGTGTTAAAGTGTAAAGTATTTCTGTGATCTGCAGCTGTATTTTCAGCATCATTACTGCAGTCTTCAGTGTCACATGATCTTCAGAAATCATAATAATATACTGATTTACTGCTCAACAAACATTTCTGATTATTATCAATGTTGAACACAGTTGTGCTGCACAATATTTTTGTGGAAACTGAGATACATTTTATTTTTCAGGATTCACAGATGAATAGAAAGTTCAAAAGAACAGCATTTATTTGAAATATAAATATTTTGTGACATTATAAATGTCTTTACTGACACTTTTGATCAATTTAAAGTGTCCTTGATGAATAAAAATATTGATTTCTTTCTTTTTAAAATCTTACTTTCCTCAAACTTTTGAATAATAGTGTATCACGGTTTTTGAATAACTAGAATAATGGCTGCTGAAAATTTAGGTTTGCATGAAAAATCAGTTCTTTTAAATTGTAATATTTCATGTTTTTGTTGTTTTTTTTTTTACTGTATTTTTGATCCAGTAAAATGTATTTGATAAAATAAAATTCAGCTTTGTTCACATGCATAAATGACATTTAGCAGAATATTCAAACAGAAAACAGTTATTTTAAATTTCACGTTTTTACTGTATTTTTGATCTAGTAAAATTTATTTGATTGAATAAAATTAAGATTCGCATAACAGGAATAAATGACATCTTACAATATATTTAAATAGAAAACAGTTCTTTTAATTTCTAATATTTTTTCCAAATTTTTTCCTGTATTTTTGATGCAGTGAAATGTATGTGAATCTAATAAAATGCAGCTTTTATTGCATGAATAAATTAAATTTTAAAATATATTCACATAGAAAATGGTATTTTTAAATGTAGTAATATTTCACATTTGTACTGTATCTTTGATCAGATAAATGCCACCTTGGTGAGCAGAAGAGACTTATTTCAGAAACATTAAACAAATCTGAATTATTCCAAACTGGCAGACACTGACTAGTTCTGAAAATATCCTCTCCAGTCCAAAAAGAGCATTTACTGAAACTAAACTGCAGAAAGAATCCCAGCTTTAAGAACGAGAAGCTAAAGGTCCTTGATAAAACACACAACTAAATTGTGACATTATGAAGTGGCTTTCTGTGGAAAAATTAATTATATGACCCATATCTGACCCTGCAGCACAAAAGCAGTCATGAGTAGCACAGGTATATCTGTAGCAATAGCCAACAATACATTGTATGGATCAAAATTATACATTTCTCTTTTATGACAAAAATCATTAGGATATTAAGATCATGTTCCATGAAGATATTTAGTAAATTTCCTACCATAAATATATCAAAACTTCATTTTTGATTAGTAATATGCATTGCTAAGAACTTCATTTGAACAACTTTAAAGGAGATTTTCTCAATATTTAGATTTTTTTGCTCCCTCAGATTCCAGATTTTCTAATAGTTGTATCTCAGACAAATATTGTCCTATCATAACAAACCATACATCAATGGAAATATGATTTATTCAGCTTCAGATGATGCATAAATCTCAATTTCACAAAATTGACCCTTATTTGTGGTCCAGGGTCACATATATCAGTAAACCCATAGAGCCAACACATCTCTGATCATCTGATCTTAAGTGATCAGGATGAGATAATGAAGACTCTGATCGTCTGAAGGCGTTTGTCTTGAGATCGGATCAGTTGTATTGTGTCTACAGGAAGTGTTTGGCCTCACAGGAAGCAGATGGGCTCCTCCAGAATCTGGCAGACATCTTCACATCATTCATGGAAGCCATTAGAGCGAAGAAGACAAAGGGGAGAAGATGCTGATGTGCCACCTGGGCAGGAACAGACTCGTGGTGAAATGAAATCGCTGGAAATAAATAAAGAAAGGCTGGAATTACAGGAGTTTGACTCGCACTCAAATTACCTCAGATGAGCTATTCATGCAGAAGAGACTAAATTGCCTCTATTTTTCTTGGTAAGAGGCAAAGGAACAGTAAAATACTAGAATTATGTTGTGTTTTACCTCTGTGGGAGAGGACATTTGCATCCGTCGCTTTATCTTCTGTTGTACGGGATGATTTTCTCTTGTTGTACGTGAGATTGACGAAGTTGTAATTGTGTACGACTTACTTCGATCATATGCTGCATATGCTTTTCTTAAAAAGGCGATTCATTTGCTGATTTCATTCGGAAGCTAATATGCACTTTTAGATATAAAAAAAAATAATATTCTTTAAATTTTTAATAATGCATTTTTTTCTTTTTTGTTGTTTTAGTTTTATTAACATATTATTCATATTAATATTTAATTCTTATATTTTTTACTTTCTTGAAATGCAGAACATTCTGAATTATGAAAAGATATATATTATAAAAATTAAAATTACATGTTAGATTCCAAATGAAATCAGGAAATTAGGAGGTGTATTAAAAGGAGTATTAATTTCCTATTTCATATGGAAGCTAATATGTAATCCTTTTAATATTTTGAATAATAACTTTTAATACATGATTAATAAATATTAATATGCATTAATTTATTTATTTTACTTTTTATTTTGCTAAATGTTTGTTTAATATTATAAAGTTTCATGAGTATATTCATTATAAATATTGATAACATTATTAATAAATATGTATTCATTTATTATTTATATTTTCATTGTTCATTTTTATTTTAATTTGTTTGTTTTAATTTGATTATTTTTATTAATATATTAATGCATAATAATGTAATATAATTAAAAATAGTACATTTATATCTTTCTTTTTTAAATGATTTTGTATATTTTTCATTGTATTATTCTATTAAGAATATTTTATTAATAAATGTTAATATGAAAGAATAATTAATGCATATTAATATTTATTAATTGCATTAATATATATTTAGCTTTTTTAATTTTTTGTTAATTTAAATATTTTTTAAATTAAATTTTTAATCTAATTTTGTGCCAGAGTGTGCATCGGTCACTAGCTCTTGTGTGGTTTTTGATGAGACTGAAGTTGGTAACGTGGCTGGACTGTGATTAGCGGCGCGTGTCTCTAGAGTTAAACGAGCTGATAGATCACATTAATGCCAGCCAGAGCTCCATTTCCTTCCCATCATGCTTGAATATGAAAGAAGCGACCGCGGCACGTTTACAGGTGAAGCGCTTCTGACATGAGGAGAGGAAACTGGCCGTCGGTCAGAGAGATGATGATGAGATGAGCTCCAGAGCCACACATTAAACACTCGGTTCTGCTGAGGTCTGCTCTCATCTATTGTGTTACTGATAATATTAGAATTATATTACATATTATAATATTATACAATAATATAATTTATAAGAATTATAATTTAATGTAATTATTATATTAATAATATTGAGATTACAAATGATAATATTGTTATTAATAATATAATAACAAATTGAATGAGAGTTTTGTTGCTGCAGTTTGGAGTCCCATCATGTTTTCTGTCGTACGGAGTGTGTTTGTGTTTGAAGAGCAGTGTTTTACTGTGTTCTGCTCAGTCTGTCCTGTGCTGAACCGTGTTTTTACCGCAGTACAGACCACAGGTGTCTCGTCACAGACGCTTATAAAGAGCGCTGCAGCTGTTGTGACCGTTACCCAGAATGCCGAGCTCAGCGAGCACACATGCTTCCTTCAGTCATTCAGCGGAGAGTGCTGATTGGCTGCTGGACAGATTCCCAGCCAATCAGAAACATGCCAGAGTAATGAGGGCTTAACGGCTTTCCAGCGTGAAGTTCAGTATTAGATCACAAGGGCTTGATCAGTTTTATATACAGGGTTTTTCACACTTTTAACTATTAATTCATGTCTTTTTAAAATCTTATCCAGTTCGATTAGATTTCCAGGCCTAAAAATCACAATTTCCTGATTCTTTCAGGTTGTACAAGGCTGTAGGAACTATGTATATGAAACACAGAAAATTCTGAATTATCAAAAAAAAAAAAATCATAAAGATTAAAATTACGTGTTAGGGTGTATTTTATTTTGGAAACTAATATATAATTTTTTATTAATATTAATGTTATTTTAATATTTTTAATAATACTTTTTAAATGGCATTTTTAATTTATTTTTATTAATACATTATTAATAAATAAAAGTTGAAATGAAAAATAATATTTATAAATTTTATTTATATATTTAACTTTTTTGAAATGCTATAAAAAAAAAAAAAAAAAAAAAAAAAAATATATATATATATATATATATATATATATATATATATATATATATATATATATATATATATATATATATATATATATATATATATATATATATATAAATAATTCAATTAGATACCAAATGAAAGAAAAGGATATTACGGTATTAAATTCCTGATTTAATTTGGAAGCTATAAAGTAATCTGTTTTTATTTTCATTTGCTTTTTAATATTTAAAACGATAATATATGATAAATGTTTTTTAAAAAAGAAAAACAAAATTTTTAATTGTAATGTTTTTATGACTACATTTTTATGTAATTTGTTTTATTAATATTTGATTAACTATTAAAATATAGTATTATTAATAAATATTAAGATTTATTAAAATGTTTAAATTTTATTTAGTTAATTTTGAATGACACTTTTAATTTTATTTTGGTGCCGTTCCTTCAGTGTTTCTCTCTCAGTGTTTTATGCACATCAGTGACGCGAGCGTTGAGATGAACGTTAACTCTATTAGCAGCCGCTTCCGTCTCTACTGAACAACTCATCCTTCACTCCCTCAGAAACACCGTTTCCAGCGGCCCACCTTCAATTTACAGCGTGCTTTACATGTGAAGGTTAATCAATAGACCGGAGAGAATCCCAGACCGGACCAATTGGAGAAGAAGCAGCGGATAATTCCAAATAAACATGTTCATCAGTGTGTGTGTGTGTGTGTGTGTGTGTGTGTTGATGATAACACAAGGGTACAGCAGCGTTTATTGCAAAGCCATTGATTGTGTTCCTTCCACAAGAGCACTTGTACATTATTCACACTCAACGAGACACAAAGCATTATGGGTCGGACAGGAATGATTAGTGACGCCTCCGGTAATGAAGAAGGAACTTTGGCTGTTGCTCAGTGAATGAAACGGACAGTCGATTCCCCCGAATAGAGTTTCATTAGATCTGAGTTCTGATCTGGAACAGAGCTCACACTGAGATTTGCGTTTTAGTGCTGAAATGCATAACAATCTGAAAACTTTAAATCTTTATTTTCTAAAGTTTTTATTTGCTTTAAATTTAATTTATTTTTATTTTATTTTAAAATTAATATATTATAAACATATTAATAAGACCTTTATATAATTAAGACATAATAATATTTATCCATTTTATTGATATATTTACAATTTTTAAATTTTTCATCAATAGTCAGGTCAGCACTGATTGAATATCAATTTTTGCAATGTTATTTATTAAAAGACTATTTCATGCATTTATTTATTTTTATTTCAAGTTTATAAATTTTATTACTATATTATTAAAACATTTATATGAACTTTACTAATAAATATTAATATTTATTCATTTTATTTATATATTAAATTTTTTTATTTTAATTTTTAATTTCATTTTGGGCCAAGAACTATTAAAAGCCACTGAGTGAGAATATCACTTTTTGCAGTTTTATATTATTAAAAAAATAATGTATTCATTTTTATGAATGCATTTTTATTTGTAGTTTTTATATTTTTAATTTCTATGAACTTTATATTATTAACAAATGTTAATATATATTCATTTTATTTATATATATATATATATATATATATATATATATATATATTAGTTTTTATATATATTTTTTTTATTTAATTTGTATTTATTTTAATATTTTTGTGCCAAAAAAAGCTATTAAAATCTAGTAAAATACTGAGTGATATTATAATTTAATAATTTATAATTAGTGATATTATATTTTTTAATTATTATTTTAGTTTTATTTGTTTAAATCTTTAATTGTGTATTTATTATTATATTATTGCAAATATTACTATTAACTTTTATATTATTAATTAAATATTAATTAATTAATTTATTTTTTTCCTGTTTAATTTTAGACCAAAATCTATTAAATGACAGCTTAATACTGAGTGAGAATGATTTATTTATTTTTCAGTTTAAATGTCATCTTGTCAGCGTTTAAGCATGTTTGTCTGTTGCTCTGATGAATCGTACGTCTTCTGTTAGCGATCGTTGATCCATGCGTTAATTGAAAGCTGCTCTGAAAACTCATTAGTGATTCCGGCAGCTCGTTTACACGCTATAACACCAGACCAACAACACATGTGTGATGATACCACCTTAAATCATGCATCTCGTTTAAATATTGAAGCGAACGAGTCCTGCAACATCTTCCATTAACCCCAAAGGAGCATGTTTTATGCCGTTTTAAAGGACAGTAAAGACGTATTATCTGCTGTTGAAGATGATCTGAGGAGATTTTGATGTGTTAAACTGCAGCTCTATAATAACTGCTCTCTTTCTCATCTATTTATTTATTTCCCCGCACTGAACAGTAAAAAGCATTTAGCTGGTGTTTTATGCGATCTCAGAGCTTTGGCCTTTATGGAAATGCAGCAGTCGCTTTTAAAAGCCTCTTCCTCTTAATTGTTGAGGGCAGAAAACACATTTCCCTGCCGAGTGAATAATAGAACAATCCGTTATAATGTGTTTCAGAATCGTCTGCGCTCTAACGATGTTTCCTCTTTAACGACGCCGACGGGTCGAAGGTCTCTGAGCCGCTCTCTGGTTATCTGTGCGTGTCTTCAAACAGGTCCTCTCGCAGGATCAGAGAAGCAGCAGGATTCAGTGCAAATCAATCTCAGTGCAGACTAAACTCAGATCCACTCTTGCATCCGATCAGATGAGCGATGACTACATTCATATTCCACATTCCATGGCTATTTCAGTGAATATCATGGTTTTACTATGGTGTATGACCAAAAACATGGTATCTACATTTTATTTGTCCTGAAAAACCACGATAAAGCCAAAAAGTTCCATGGTATTTTGTACATGTACCATTATGACAAAAATCATAATTGTCAATTATTCCCTTGAGATTGTAATTGCGATTATTAATAACGATTATTTTGAACAGATTTATGCCATTGTTTGAAGCTGCATGCCATATTTTTATATAAAATATATATTTAAAAAAGGCTGAAAACACTCATCCTGAACTTTTATTGCTTTTCTATAGCATTGAGCCTCAAATGTCAACTATACATTGGTTTGGTTTCTTCTTTAAACAAAAAAAGGTAAAATTATGCATGGTATAATAATGTTATACTAAAACTAAAAGAAAAAAAAATGGTCTACTAAAGCTATATATTTAATTTACAATTAAACAGATGAAATTTCAAATTACAGTAACATATTACAGTGCAATGAATATGATCAGGGCTCCAGACTAACATTGGAGAGCAGTGGCAGCAGCAGCTGGTTTGGTAACTGAACATGTAATATTACAAGTTTTGTCTCTTAGAAATACACATTAGAACAGGAGCTGGAGTTGGGAAGCAGACATATATTTGACAGTACCGTTGTGAAAACTGTAACAGCCTCATCTTTTATACATAACCAGAAGTACAGCACCTCATTACCATGGTGAAAAGTAGCCTAACTATAGGTTTCTATGGTGTTTGCATTAAAGAACAGTAGCCTAAAGACATTGTCAATTACAAATCCACATCAACTGATAGAATAATTAACAAAATACTGTAATTATATTCCATTGCCAAGTCAGCAGTCTTCTCCATTATTATGGTTTCAAAGAACAAGAGATACCCAGAATTTATACTGTACCATAGTATTACCTTGTGATACATCACTGCACAATGGTATTAACGCAGTACTGTTTTGTAAGGGAGCAGTACCATGGTAAATGTCCAGACAATCCTGGTATGACGTGTCAGGCAGAGTACTAATGTTAATGCAGCGGTGTGTTTGAGACACTGTCAGCAGACTCTCGGCGCGTCGCAGGAAAATCAGCAGCAGATTTCAGCCGTTCCTCCACGGATGAAGACAGAAGCGTTTTGTCCGTCTCTAACGAGTTACACAAACGACACGCGGCAGGTGTGTGTCTGCCAGCTCCATTATACGCCGCGCGAGCGTAATTACCTTACAGTGCATTTCTTCAGGAGCCGCTTCCACTCAACATCTCCCAGAAGCTGATAGCTGATATGAGACGAGTGCATTAACTCAGCCGTGAAACCATAATGAAGCAGGAAGGTGCGTTAACAGGACTCTTCTGCCGCTCTAACTCAATTTCATCTTGTAACTTTGTACAGTAGGCCAAACATAACAAGATCTGCCATCCCATAATTCACAGAGATCAATGCAGATGAAATGAACGCTGATGTGATTCAGCAGCTTCTGGAGAAGCGAGAAGAAACTTCAAAACTTCTGCAGGAGTTTGAGACATTGACCAAAATCACAGCAGTTATTTACTAATACTGACACGGTTTGATTGAATATTTGATTGATAGCTTAGATTCGTCAAATCTGGTTAAATACAAAACAAAACAATCTATACCCTAGTAAAAAAATAAATGTACTTAAATGCATTTGAAATACATTTATTTCATGCTAAGTATACTACAAATACATTTTCATATTTATGTACTTAATAAAATACCCTGCAATTGTACTTTTATTATACTAAACTGGAACTGCTAATTTTGTGCTTAATGCACTTCAGTTGTGCAGAAGTCCAATTAAACACATACTTACTATATTTGTGCTAAAGTGGAACTATTGCAAGTACACTTCAGGTACACTTTAAATATTTAGCATTTGAAGACTGATATTATTCAAAGATCATACAATTCTCATCAAACGTGACTTTAAAACACATTTTAGAATTAATATTAAGAAATGTGCATTGTGCACAAGTAGTACGCCAAATAAAGTTTAATTGTAATTTTTATATCAGTAAGTTTTGAGTTATGTCAGTAAATGTTAATAGATTTTAACTATACTTAGTATGAAATAAATGTATTTTAAATATATTACATTTTTACTAGGGTACTTTTATATTTTCTCAAGAAAATGTGAAGAAACTCACCGCCACACTGTTAATGTGTTGTGGGTGGTTGCTATGTGGTTGTTAGGGTGTGCTGGGTTGTTTATATATTGTTGCTAAGGGGTTCTGGGTGTTTTTACATACTTTCTACGGTGAACTGTACTGTAGTAGTTTCTATGTTGTTGTTAAGGGGTTTTATGTGGTTACTAGGGGGTTATGGGTGTTTTTTATGTGGTTGCTAGGGTATACTGGGTGGTTTCTATGCGGTTGCTAGGGTGTACTGTACTGTAGTTGTTTCAGTGTTGTTGTTAAGGTGTTCTAGGTGGTTGCTAGGGCATACTGGGTGGTTTCTAGGGGTTCTGGGTGTTTATGTGGTTGCTAGGGTGTACTGTACTTTAGTTGTTTCCATGTGTATTGGTGGTTGTTATGTGGTTTCTAGGAGTTTCTGAGCAGTTGCTAGGATGTTCCAAATCAATGATATGTGGTTTCTAGGGTGTAATGTACTGTGGTTGTTTCCATGTTGATGTTAAGGGGTTCTATGTGGTTGCTAAGGGGGTTCTGGGTGTTGTTTTATGTGGTTGCTAGGGTGTACTATACTTTAGTTGTTTCCATGTTATTGTTAAGGCGTTTCTACGTGGTTGCTAGGGGGTTCTGGGTGTTGTTTGTGGTTGCTAGAGTGTACTGTACTGTAGTTGTTTTAGTGTTGATGTTAAAAGGTTTTGGTGGTTGCTAAGGTGTATTAGTGCTTATGTAGTTTCCAGGACTTTCTGGGCAGTTGCTAGGATGTTCCAGATGATTGATATGTGGTTGCTAGGATGTACTGGTTGGTTGCAAAGGGTGTTTGGGTGGTTTCTATGTGGTTGCTAATGGGTTCTAGGTGGTTGCCAGGGTGTACTGGGTGGTTGCTAGGGTATTTTGATTCAGTCCGGTGTGAGAAGAGTGCCTGTGATCTGGTCTCTGGATGTCTATGGGATTTTTTTGCACCTGTTTAATGGTCCAGCAGGTAAATACGGTGCGTCTGATCTCTTAGTTAACCACACAGCTCTCATGATCAGGTGATCAGTTTCCCGTATCAGTCGTAAACGTTCGGTTCTCAGCTGTGACCTTGTGTTTTCCCATCTTTCCACTCTTAACTCAAGCGTTTCTCCATGAAAGTCCATATGGCCGATATATCAGAGCTGCTTGAAGATGAAGGTGGCGTGATGAACAAAGCAGCGCTTCCAGAGTTATGAGGGGCTTTTGTAGTGTTTTAAACTCAAGGAGGAGAAACTGCCAACAAATAAACACGTCAGCTGACTGATGAAGAGCAGAGGCTTTGATGATGATGATTATAGACAGCAGATTGAGGATTGCACATGTAGATACATAAACCCGCTGAAAGCATGTCAGAGGATTATGGGTAAATATGCGGCCTGACATCTGAGGAACATTTAACTGCAGCGTGTGTGTATTTATATGTGTGTGTATTTATATATGTGTGTGTATTTATATGTGCATTCTCCCTTCGGTCTTTTAGCAGCTTCTGTCAGTGCTGGATAATATCTGATTACATGTAATCCAGATTATGTAATCTGATTCTAAACATTTAGTACCTGTAATTAGATTATATTACATTGTAATCAGAATACAGTTACTTTTTATAGATTACATATTATTCACACAATGGCAGTAAATTATTCATAATGTATTCTAATTCTAAAAGTAGTCAGAATATATTTCATAATGTGTGTAATCCAACAGATTACATTACTAACCACAATTTCCGTGATGTAATTTGTAAACCGTAATCGATTACAATTCCACACTGGATTTTGTTTTCATGTTCAACATGGGATCTGTTTTTGTAATATTTCATACTTCTGTCTGTCAGATATTTGGATTGTAAAGTATGGAAGCCCATTTCTGCCACTGAATAAAATAAGTAAATAAAGGTAATTGTGAGGTTTTATCTATCAATTCTCAATTGTGTGATAGAAACATGCAATTTTGAGTTATAAAGTCAGAATTTCAAGATATAAATTTACAATTTTGAGAAATAAAGTTGCAATTGCAAGATAAAAGTCAGAATTGCAAGATTTGAACTTTTTCTCAGAATTGCGACATTATTTCTCAGAATTGCAAGTTTATAAAAATATCAGAATTGCAAGATAAATACTTTTTTATTTTTGTATCCAGTGGCGGAGACGGGGTTCCATAGTAAAGAGCTGTGCATGAGGTGCTTTGATATTTAGTCTGAATGACATTCTGACAGTTAAGTGTTAGAAAACAAAATCATAAATAAACTTTAACTGAAATAAAACACAAAATGCTTTTCCTTAAATTAAACTTTCATAAATAAAACAAAATTATATTAAAATACAGATAAATAATATTACCAAATTATCATTTTGTAATTACAATAAAAGATTAAAAAACTTAAAAAAAAATAGTATTATGAAAAAATAAATGATTTTATTAAAATAAAATAACTGCGATAAAATAAAATATTAAAGAAATTTAAATATATTTTTCTCTTTATTTCTCATTTTCATTTAGTTTAACTTGATGTACTAAAATAAATAACAAATATCTATCCATCCATCTGTTTTCCGTGGTTCACAGTGGCAGCAAATCATTTTATTTTTATGAAATAAAAATAAATAATATTTTTTTAATATTGTTTTTGGTGTCACTGCATGGATTTATTCTGATGATGAATGACTAGGAGACTTGAGCAGGAATGACTCCAGCTGATTTACTGGATGCTAGATGTGATGTGTCTGTTGTGTTGTGTGTCTCTGTGATCATGTGCCGTCAGAATAACTCAATCAAACGTTTACGCGATCACGGGAGCGCTGCTATTTACGGGAAGGTTTCATTCCGTCTCTGTTATCAGTCTACTGTCGTTTATCTCAGACGAACGTCTCGCTGCTCGATCTGCAGCGTGCCACATGTGATTGAGCTCGATTCTTGCTCTTTCTTCAGCTGCTTTCACACGAGTCAGAGTCGATATATACTGCACAATTAATACAACTATATAATTAGTTATTTATTAACGATTATTGCCATTAATATTAATTAAATATATTATGTTTATTTATATATATTACATATATATTTAGTTTAGTTTTTTTATATTTTTTATATTTGGGCTATTTTTTTTTTTTTTTTTACATTCTTAAAAATGTTCTCGTTTTGTGTTGGATGAATGAAAGTCATGAAAGACATGCGGTTGAGTAAATGACGACAGAATGTTTTTTGGCTGCACGATCCCTTTAATAAACATTCAATCTGTCAGTTTCTCCAGGCTGTGAGTTTCTGCAGATCCTGAGACGGTAATATTAGTGTGTGAATGAGTGAATGATGGGATTTCTCTCCGCGGGCTGTGAGAGATCAGCTGAATCTGTGATCTAGACACACGGGAAACACACGAGACAAGACCGAACACGCGTGTGTTTGACTGAAAACACGGCTGCGGCTCCTCATGTGAAGTGTGTGTAATTATACAGTATATACAGCCGGTCTGGACAGGTCTGGAACAGGTACGGATCGGGAACGTGAGGCTGGCTTTGGGAAACAAAGATCTTATGGATCTGTGTTTGAAGTTTTACATCTACAGATAGTAATAATGAAAATGCATTTTGAAAGTAAGATGAAAGGGCTTGCCCGTATAATGTAAATTAATTTAATATATTTTATATTGGTTTCTATTTATAATAAATATATATTAGTGCTGTCAAACGATTAATCGCATCCAAAATAAAGGTTTTTGTTTACATAATATATGTTTGTGTACTGTGTATATTTATTATGTATATATGAATACACACACATGCATGTATATATTTAAGAAAAATTGTATGTTTATATATTAAACATATTTATATATAATATAAATTATATGAATATAAATATATACATGTAAATATTTCCAAAATATATACTGTGTGTGTGTGTATTCATATATACATAATAAATATACACAGTACACAAACATATATTATGTAAACAAAAACCTTTATTTTGGCTGACAGCATCTGACAGCACTAATTTTATATTTAAATATTATAATTTTAAATATTTAAAAATATAACATAAAATATATAAAATAAGTGTTAAATATATAATTTTAAATAAATATATTAAATAAATATATAGAATCTTTATATTTATATATTTTGTGTTTATAATTATATTTATTTTTAAAGTAAATAATTTTTTTAAGTAAGCAGAATGATGTTTTTAGCTGGAGCTCCTGCTGCCTTTAAGTCCCTCTGGGAAATTCTTCCTTGATGAGTTCAGGAATCATAATTACTAACCCTAAAGAAGTTCAACAACTTATTTTGATCAACACTAATTAGTTCCACCATGATATTTTTAATCGACACGCTTCCAACAAGAAAATCCTGGATGATCCGGCTGATGCTCAGCTCATAAATCTCCTCCGTCCTGACATCAGACTGTGTTTCTAATGTGCTGATTAGAGTTTCTCCGGCTGAAACAGAAGTGTGTGTTAATGGCTTTTAACCCAGAACACACAGCCAGACTCGTTCAAGATCACAGCTTTGATTTGTCCCTCACAGGTTTCAGAGGGTGAGATGTTATCGATCCGTGATCACTAACAGCCTCTGTGTAATATACAGAAAATTTATATTCAAATTTAAAATTAATAATATTACAAAAAAAATCATAAATAACTGAAATAAAACATAAAATGCTTTACTTAAATTAAGCTTTCATAAAAAAAAAAATTGTATGATTTTTAAGACAAGGAAAGCTTGATTAACCAGCTGTCTTTGATTGCTTAATAATTAAGAACACTTGTTTGAACAATTGATGTGTATTCTGAAGAAGGCTCTGAAGTCGAAACGCATAGATCTACATTTTTAATTATTTTAATGATTTAGCCCAGTTAATTTAAGGCTTTTTATTGTTGCTACAAGTGCCTTGAAGTAATTCATCTTTTCAGGTAAATAACAAATAATTTATTATTATTGTAATATTTAATGCATGCTTCATGTTAGCATGGCAACAGAACTAAAACCATAAAGTAAACTTAAATAAATAACAGAATTTATATTAAAATAATAATAAAATAATATTACAAAAAAATCATAAATAAACTTTAATTGCAATAAAACATGAAATGCTTTACCTTAAATTAAAATTTCATAAATAAAACAAATATCTGTATTTTAATAAAAATTATTTAAGTAATATTACCAAAATATCATTTTGTAATTACAATAAAACATAAAAAAACTAAAAAAATAAATATTTTTTTTTATTAGAATAAACTAACTAAAATAAAATATTAATTTAAATATATTTTTCACTTTATTTCTCATTCTCATTTAATTTAACTTGATGTACTAAAATAAATAACACAAATCTATCCATCCATCTGTTTTCTGTGGTTCGCAGTGGCAGCAAATAATTTATATCGAAATAAAAATAAATAATATAAAAAAAAATAATAATTTCAGGAACTTTAACTGAAAAAAAAGAAAACTAAAACGGAAAACAGTTAACAGACATAAAGTAATAAAAAAATATATAGGCATAAAAATCTATAGACAAACTAATAAAAATTACCAAAATTTTCCCAAAATATTAAAAAAATGTAAATATAATGTAAAGGAAAAACTAACTCAAAATATTAATGAAACTATAATAGCATCTCAAAGATACTAAAATAACCTCATCCTGAAAATCATTCTGTCTTCTGTATTCCTAACTTACGTCTGTTTCTGCAGCATGTGAGTGTGTGTGGGATGAGACTCTGATCGTAGAGTAATGCATACAGTATAAAGCGCTGTGTTTACTGACAGATGTGAGGCTATGTGCTGTGTGTGTCAGCAGATTCAGTAATGAGCTCATGGTGACAGTAGGTTTGGCATATGCTCACGTCTGCGTCTGCGTCTGCGTCTGTTCAGATGATTTCAGTCCAGAGAGTTCAGAAAACATCACATCTGATCCTGATCTGGTTTAACCCTGGAAAATCTGTTTTTGGAAATGGAACAGTTCATTGAACCTTTAGACAAAAATAAAAGCATTTGATATTTGGTGCATCAGGCTTTTATGGCTCATATAGTGAGAATATGGAGGAAAAAACTATTCAATTTGCTGCAGATGCTGATATTTCTATGATGAAATTCTGCTGCTTGTAAAGTAAATCACTGAGATCTTTCTACTATCTTTCTAAAATGATCTAAATATCAGCGGTCACTCTATATCTCCAGTAATATGTCTCAGTAAGATGAGATGTAAATGATCCAAACATGCAATGCAATGCTGATTGAGAGATGAAGATCCTCAGAAGATGTGAGATGAAGATCATTCCTCCGCTGAGGAACAGAGAAAGTAAAGCTTCTGGAAACAAACACTCCTCAAAAGATCCTGATGATCAGATTTGAGACGCACTGATTTATCTAGAAAATGATTGATGGAGAATCAAGTGAAGCTGAGCTGCTTCAGTCCAGTAAGAGTTCATCTGGAGATATGACTGCAGTTATTCTGACCTTTACTTGATCAAAATCAGTCAAGATTTGACACGAGAAGCAGCCGCTGAAGCTGGACGCTTGTATAATTACATGTAGTTTGATCATTTAGAAAGAAAAGGAAAGAGAAATTCAACTTTCTCTTCCAGTTTTAGAGAAATTCATGCATCTAATATGATACAGCAGTTTTCTAGAGTTAAATGCTGCAGAGTTTCTTCTTGTTTTCATGCAGTATTAATGAGTTAAATGAGATTCAGTCGCTCCGGACAAACAAACACACGGCTCTAAAGTCAACATCTGCTTTCCGTCCAGAGCCGCTCTGATGTGACAGAAGCTACTCATTAACCGCTTTAGAAACACTCTTCCTGTCTTTAGCTGTTTTTCCACAGCGCTGTTAGTCCAGCAAACACTTCACACACCTGAGCTAGTTACACACACACACACACACGCACTCAAGCACACGGTTGTTTTCTCAGAGGAAGTGATGCGTTTGTCAGAGACCTCAGTCTGTCTGCAATGGGTCATCAGTGTCACCATTCCTCTTCCTGCTGAGGTCACTTCCTGTGAACACAAACCAGCGACACACTGGACACATGATGAGAATTTGAAACAGTGTGGATAATAACATCAGGATAATGCTGCAGGATTAATATTCTGTACTTTTTGATCATGACAGCTTTCATTTCAGCCATTAACCTAAGACTAGAACATAAAAACATTTTTGTTATACTTAATATATAGAATGTATATAATGTATAGGCCTATAAATGTTAACCAAAATATGTTTTTTTAATACTTTATTTTAGTTGAGGTTTTATGTCAAGTAACAGTTTTTTTTTTTTTAGTATTTCTAACGTTCCTTTAGTTTAAGATAAAGTACTAAAACCTAAAACGTGAATAAAATTGATAAAAAAAACAATATAGACCTATTAAAAAAATTATAAATGACAGAAACACATAACAATTGTCTTTTAATATCACCACTGTACACTTGAGCACATAACCTGCTTTCTGGATGCTCCGCTGTTATTTGCTGATTAATGTTAGTAACGTATTACTTTTTATTTTACAAGAAAATATCTGAGTTAATTTTTCAAATAAGTAACACCAGTTTTTTTCCCGTTTATTGATTGAAAGCTCTCCTGTCCGCATGTTGAGAATATGAACATGCATTCACAAATAACAGATTCAGTATTCCTCAAAATCAATAAAACACAGAATGTGACCCAAACATGCATCCTTTATGTATTTAATCCCATTTTATTAACCAGTGACCTTCGATGATCCAATTCAATCATACTAATAATAAGCAAAAATGACTCAAGATAAACTAACATTTGATGTTGTTTGTTTTTTTGTTTTTTTTTGCTGATGAGTGCTGAACTTTCTTCTTCTGTGTTCTTCTGTACAAACGTGAATTTACTTTTCCTTCAGCCTGTGGCTTTTGGTGTGAAAGGACTTTTCCATTTGCCAAAAATATAACTTTTTATATTAAAATCAAACAAGCAAGCCCTGCCCAGATTAAAAAAGTTACACAAAACTAACGCAACGCATTACTTTCCATAAAAAGTAACTAAATAACATAATTAGTGCAATATTGTAACGCATTACTTTTAAAAGTAACTTTTCCCGACACTGGTAACCTTTGATATTTCCCGTCCTCAGGCTCAGCGTTTATGATGGTGAACACATCAGACCGGGTCTCTGGTCAGCGAGCGCAGCTCTACATGCCGCAGGTCAAAGAGAACGACACCCACTGCGTCATATTCCAGTATTACGGCGCCGGTCGAGAGGGTTCGAGCCCTGGCCAGATCCTCATCTACGTGAAGGAGAACAACAGTCCTCTGGGCGTCGCTGTGTGGAACTCGTCCGGTCCGGCTCTGAAGAAATGGCAGCAGGTGGAGCTGGCCATCAGCACCTTCTGGCCCAATTTCTACCAGGTGAGAACGTCTTCATTCATGTAGTCATTTACATTTGTGACCCTGGACCAAAAAAACCAGTCACAAGGTACAATTTTTTTATTATTAAGATTTACAGCAGTGACCAAAATGATTAGAACACTAGTATTTCCATCTTCCAGTGAGATTTCTGTCTAGAACAGCCAGTGCTCCACACAGAGATCTGATCTGATCATCATCCAGTCTGTCTGAAATGACATGAAGAAACAGAACAAACTGAGAGAGACTAAATCCAGAAGAACTTTGTCTCCAAGACGCTTCAAGGAACCTCCTGCAAAGCTACAGTTCTGTTAAAAGCTTTAGGCACTTGTAGAAAAATGCTGTAAAATGAGGATGCTGTCAAAAATAATGTCATAAATAGATTTCCTTTATCAGTTAACTTCTATTAACTAAACTAAATCAATATTTGGTGTGCGCATGCTTTGTGTTTAAAGCAGCTTTTGTCCTCGGTGCACTTGAGCAGAGTTTCTCAGGAGCTTTGCAGGAGGTTTCTTGAAGCAGAGACACAGTTCTTCTGGATTTAGTCTCAGTTTGTTCTGTTTCTTCATGTCATTTCAGACAGACTGGATGATGATCAGATCAGATCTCAAAAATCTCACTGGATTATTATAATTAAAGGCTAAATGAATGTTTGGAAATGTAAACTGATATTTCCTACTGACACACACTACAGCAAAAGATAGAAATAACTGACTTTAAACCATTTTTAGCTGCTGAAGATACTAGTGCTCTAATCATTTCGGCCACCGCTGTACACATTTTAAATAATCTTTCCATTGATGTATGGTTTGTTATGATAGGACAATATTTGTCTGAGATACAACTATTAGAAAATCTGGAATCTGAGGGAGCAAAAAAATCTAAATATTGAGAAAATCTCCTTTAAAGTTGTTCAAATGAAGTTCTTAGCAATGCATATTACTAATCAACAATGAAGTTTTGATATATTTATGGTAGGAAATTTACCAAATATCTTCATGGAACATGATCTTAATATCCTAATGATTTTTGTCATAAAAGAGAAATGTATCATTTTGATCCATACAATGTATTGTTGGCTATTGCTACAGATATACCTGTGTTACTCATGACTGCTTTTGTGCTGCAGGGACACAGATAGTCATTTAGCAGATGCTTTTATCTAAAGCAACTTACAAATGAGGACAATAGAAGCAATCAAAATGAACAAAAGTCCAATAATATGTAGGGCTGAGTGCTGTGACGAGTGTCCGTCTAACGCAGTACCCAAGTTTTTTTGTTTTTTTTGTTTTGTTAATATAATAAATTAAAAGAAAACAAAGTAGAAAGGATAGAAAAAAGAATAAGGAGCACTATTAGAGGGTTTAAAAAAAATAAAACAAGAATAGAGAATTGAATTGAGTTCTGTCATCCAACGCTGCGGTGCGTCTCATTAATTCATTATGTTTCCTGTTGCTCTTGACACAAACCTACAAAGTGGCTCGTGTTCAGCGACTCGACACCTGCCAGACTGCAGCAGCTTCCCACTGGTCCACGCGCCGCCGCCGCCTTAATTAAAAGAGGAAGTTCAATTATTTTTCGATGAAACGCTCCCCCATCGGCCTCACAAATGAGTTTGGTTTGTACCGACCTGCAGGAAGTTCCTCGAACCCTCTGCGTACGACATTCTGCATCTGATGAGAGGCGTTTCTGGATAAAAGCTCTTTTATGAACATATGGACACAAAAAGAGTCATGTTAGGAAATGAAGTGGGCAGAACAGACAGTCTGAATGAGTGAAACACCACCACAGAGCAGCACATGCTGTGTTTCACACTCAGACTGGTATTATGGGACCTTAAAATACATAGAAAATTACATTTAAATTAATACATTTAAATGAATAAATAAAAATATGAAAAAATAATTCATAAATATGAATAGTAATAATAATAGAGTGAATTTTTCTGTTAATTTATTAGTTAACCCATTTAATCCCACCGGTCACAATAGTGACCATAAAGACTGTTTTCATTTATAAAGCTCTAAAAATGTTACTGACCAGTGTTTTAGTGCATTTTCTGCAAATATGGAAAAAATAAAGGGTCTTTGTCACATGACCAGAGCAGTTTACTTCCTGTTTGCACCATGAGATGATGACGACATCAAAACAAAAGGCTAGTAATGTATGTAAGGTGTCTGGTATTAATATATGAATTCACAATTATTCAGTTTTGTTGAGTGTGGACATAGAATGAGTAAACATATTGATCTCAACAATAGTGACCTGTGGGATAACTATTTTTCTTTGTATCTTAGTAAACCTATTCAGTGTTGTATACGATTTTTTATTTTTTTTTCTTAATGTATAATAGTAACCATAGAATGTGATGAAAAGGTTTAAAATGTGTTAATAACTGGGCTGAGATATATAAGAATTTTAATGACTGCAGAAATAGTTTAATTTCAGTATACACATTATCCCAGCGGTCACAATTGTGGGGATTAAAAAAATTAGGGATTAAATGGGTTAATTTATATAAAATATATAATTTGTTTATATAATTTAATTAATCAAGTCACCTTTATTTATGTAGCGCTTTATACAATACTGATTGTGTCAAAGCAGCTTTACAGAGATAAAACGGGAAAATAGTTTGTCAATAATGCAAGAGGACAATAACAAAGAGTCGTCTTCCAGCTAAAGCCAGATCATTGATGATTCAGAGATCCAGTTCAGCTCTTTTCCAAAAGTGTCTGTGCAATCAGTCAAGCTTCCGCAACTAAGCAAGCCAGAGGCAGCAGCTGCAAGGAACCAAAACTGCATCGGTGACAGAAATGAAGAAAAAGCCTTGTGAGAAACCAGGCTCAGGCTCAGTTTGCTTCTGAACGAATCACCGTTTTGTTCTAATCGGTTCAGTGAATGATTCAATGACTCGTTCTTAAACAGTAACTTTTTTTATTGCCTTAACTTTCCAACCAATCAAGGTCATTCATAGACAGTTACTATGTTCCTAAATGAATCACTGTTTTGTTCTAATTGGTTCAGTGAATGATTCAATGACTCATTCATTGACAGTAATTTGTTTTATTCCTTAATGAATCACTGTTTTGTTCTAATTGGTTCAGTGAATGATTCAGTGACTCAATCATAAAGACAGCCACTTGTTTTGTTCATGAATGAATTGATGCTTTTGAATGAATCAATTCATTGAATGATTCAATTACTCATTAATTATTCGTAACGAAAACCACTCATCGCCACCTACTGGTGAATACATTTATGTTTGTATGTAGTTTCTGCATCACTGTTTAATTTCAAAGCAAATAGCAATTATTTTCCAAACCGGTTTCTCAAACACTTCTTCTGCTCTGTGCTTCTTCAATACTCATGATAATTCAAATTGAGATTTTTGATTGCACACTTCACTCTCTTGTCAAATCCCAGCACAGCATCATTGAGATCTCTTCTGAAACTCAAGAGCAGACTCATGTGAGACTCCTGAGGTCTTTTTCTCAGGAGAAACAGCTGAGAAGGAGCAGAGACTCTCAGTGCTGTGTGTGATGTGTGATGTCTCCTCCGTTGGGAGCACACTTCATCTTGAGTTAGTATTTTATCATGAGCATCAGCGTCCTCTCGCTAACAAATAACCCCGATGCTCAGACATGCTCGTCAAACGCGCAGCTCTCCCGTGAGAGACTGCTGGACAACTGACAACAAAAGCATCCAGAAGTCCTCAGAGAAATAAGCAGCATCTGCTGAGAGACACGAATCGCGTCTCCATTCTGCCACGGCGTGCGTAATTGCTGAGAAATGCGATTGTGACTTTTTAATACAAGCAGAGATTAACAATGCAGTCGCCAATTCTTCAGTGCTGTGGCTAATTAGCGATGCTAGGCTAATTGCAGGTTTGTGTAATTGCACTGTATCTTAAGAGTTTGTCAAGATGAAACCACCTGGACACAGGGAAAATCCTCTGCTCTCTTATTTTGTAATTACAGGGTTTGTGTTTTTATCTCATGTTGCGCTTTTCTTCTAGTGCACAACGACTAATTGCATCGCGCTCGCTTCTGTTTTAATTGACAGTATAGTTTGAGTATGTGAATTGTGTCGGTCCCGTAATGCCGTGACATTTCACGCTGGATATTTTTAATGCACAGGTGAGATGGAGGACAAACGCGTGACCTCTGACCTCTCCTTTGTTCCTGCGGAGCGGAGAAACTGTGCGTTTAAGGCTGATTGACAAACCGATGAGGCTTGAGTCTTTTGAAAATAAACACCAGAACAAAAGAGATCAGACTCAAACTCTGAAGATAAACACTATTCGTTTTCTAAATGACGTTTGAGTTGCAATTATTGACATCGTCTGTCATTTGATGCGCTGATGGGCGTTACAGGAGGTCATGTGTGTCCAAAACCCAGTGAAACAAACTAAACTTTTACATCAGATTAATTATGTAATTAGAGAAGAACTGAGATCAGATTATACTTGTTTATTTTATTCAGTTTTTTCTTTTCAGATCAAAATAAATGATAAGCATATTTAAAATATAGTATCTTCAATTACAGATATTCATGTGCATATACTGAAGTTATTGTTATATTTCTTTACTTCATAATTCATTTTATTCATGAGATTATAAATTGATCCAGTAAAAACAAACTCCAATTTAAAAACAGACCATGCATTTGGTCTTAAAGTGACAGCAACCTAATAAACCTGCTTAAAAACCTCCAAAACAAACAAAACAAAAAAATTAAATAAATAAAATAACTTTAAAAAAGATCATTGTATATTTAATTCATTGTTTCATTTTACATTTAGAAAGTGAAAAAGAAAGAAAGTGAAGTGACATACGGCCAAGTATGGTGACCCATACTCGGAATTTGTGCTCTGCATTTAACCCATCCAACGTGCACACACACACACACACACACACACACACACACACTCTCACTCTCTCTCTCTCTGCCGGCCCGAGACTCAAACCCGCAACCTTTGGATCACGAGTCCGACTCGCTAACCATTAAGCCACGTCTTCCCCAATTTAATTTCTATTTTTACCTGAACCTAACTGAAAACACTCTTCATTTATAAATTTGTCTTTATTAGTAATTTTATACACACACACACACACACACACACATACATACATATGTATATATGTGTGTGTGTGTGTGTGTAATATATATATATATATATATATATGAATTCATGGTGGGACTGAGTTTATGTCCTGCTCACAGTGACGTGTCACACAGTGAGAATCTCACTGCTCGCTCTTGCACGAGTCCGTCATAAAACCATAATTAGAGGCCTTGATTCTGACGAACATCTGCTTAACGACAGCAGAATGAAAATCAATTTGATTGGCCTAATAAAGTGATCTGTGTGCCGCTAATGATTAGTTTAATATGCTCTTTTGTTCAGGCCGCATTGACAGTGTCTCCTGAGAAACATTTACTGCTGAATGATATTAAAGACCTGAACTCTGAGAGCGATAATGACTCAAAGCGTATCAGAAAATACCACGACACTACTATAGACATACTACCGTGGTAATTCTTTGAAGTAACATCTTAATATTATATGAACATGGTAATGAGTACCTTGGTATATGAAAGTACCACAGTATGGCTGTGATTTTGACATGGTAACATGTTAATATTGTGTTTTAATATTATACTTTTAAAGTATTATTTAGAAGTATTTTGCAAATATAATGTAAATTTATGCACATATCATGGTAATAATAAAAGTACCTAGTCTGTTTTTTTCATGTCATCAGCCGTTTTCATTTTACTTTTAATTAGGAAAAATGGTTTGAGTAGAAAAGTTTGATTAGAAAAGTTTTAAAAATTTAATTGTGCGTTTGTAATTTGTATTCTTTTTTTATGTTTATATTTGGCTTTAATTTATTTTTATTAAAATTTATTAATTTTAGTAATTTTAGTACTTATGTTATTTCAACATCTCATTTCCGAAATATAAAGTTTTCATCTCATATTAATCATTTTATTTCAGCTTGCACAATATTTATTAGTTTTAGTTAACAAAAAAACACTGAAATAACTTCACTCAATAGTCAGTGTTTTTTGACAGCTACAAAGTCATATGGCATCACATTGTGTTTTTAAGATTTACCATGGTTATACACAAATATCATGGTACATTTATATGACAATATGTAATATTTCAGTGTCAGAATAGTACCGTGGTATTATCATCTGATGTATTTTCTCTTGTCCAGTGAACAAAAGAGGAAAAAATCATATTACATGTGGGCATTGGTGATGATACAGCAGAATTATTGTGTGATTTCTATAGATGTGCAGTGTTTTTCATCAGAATCAGATCTGCACACCCTCATGGCATATCAAATCTGCTGTGTTTTGCATTCAGTAAGCGCAGACCGTGTTGCATTTTTGCAACTGGCCAGTGATGATATCAGGACTTTTGGCCCTGTTAAGCACTGGAGCGTCTCTGGAGCTCCTGCTGCGTCTTCAGCTCTGGCACAGGCACAAGATCCTCCATGCACAATACGAGGAGGAGGAGAACCTGAGAGGAGCAGCGCAGTGCCACGGGGCTGCCTGATGTCAGTGTTCATGTAATCTGAGCGATTGGCTTTAACCTGCTATTTCCTGTGTGATCAGAGAAACACTCACAGGTGCTCCAAACAACACATGACAAAACATGCAAACTCTCTCTCGTCAGATCCTGTGAGAAACACAGGACAACATAAAACATAGATAAAACATTCAAAATACACTTTTAAATGCTTGTTTTAGTGCATTTTATTTATTTAAGTCAAGTAGCCCAAAATCTCAAAATTGACCAGTGCATGAAAGAAACTTTTGGCTGTAGTGTCTCGCCTTAAGAGAGGTCATTCTTAAATCAAGAAGAAAAAAAAACGCGTTTTCCCCTTTAATTCATCTATTAATTGGATAAAACTAGGTTCAAACGTGTCATATTAGAGTTAAAGGTTTTTTCCTGTGGAGATTTTGAATTTCTCTTTTTATCACTCCATAAATCAGAAAATACTGTCAACAGGCAGAAAAAAAAATCACCATGTTTTCGGGAATAAACTTGTATAAAATCAGGTGAACAAACCCCCTCATTAAAAACCTTCAGAATATAGCGAGGAATAAAACTCGCGTTTTGGTTTATGTAAGTTGCTTTGGATAAAATGTATAAATGTATAAGTGGAGATAAAAACTCACATTGTCGCCATGTTTGTAGGAGTAAAATGTTGTATAAATCAGTGTGAATGATATATGAACAAACCCCTCAGTAAAAACCTTCAGAATATAGATAGGAATAAAACTGTAAAGTTTGGTGTATGTAAGTGCAGCTGAAGTGGAGATAAAACTCACAGCCTTTAAACATATATGCATTTTCACCATGTTTTTAGGGGTAAAATGTTGTATAAATCAGTGTGAATGATATATAAACAAACCCCTCAGTAAAAAACATAATAATATAGAGAGGAATAAAACTGTAAAGTTTGGTGTATGTAAGTGCTAATGAAGTGGAGAAAAAACTCTTTAAAGGTTTTATTGTAATTGAAATTTACAGATGCAAATAGATAAAGTGCAATAACATAAACGCTTAAATATGTGTTTTTTCCCCCCACTAGTCTGACAGAAGACGTGGAAGCAAAACAGACCTCAAAACTGACCAAAGCATGAAAACACACTGGTTTTGCCTGTGGTGTCTGTTGTGAATCTGTTAATGCTAATGAAGTGTTGTGTTTGATGGTTTCTCTCAGGCTGACTCTCTCTCTCTCTCTCTCTGTGTCTCTGGTTTTAGCTGGTGTTTGAGGTGGTGGCGTCCGGTGAACGGGGTCTGCTGGCCGTCAGAGGGATCTCGCGTCAGGGCCATCAATGCAGTAAGTGTCATGAGACGTGAACATATGTGTCAAACGGCTTCACTATCTGCTGCTGCCACACAGAACCGACCGCAGACGCGCTTCCTTTGAAAGCAGATTAAAGAACAGAGTCACCAAACACTGCAATCCCACAGTCCTCTATGGATAGCTCAGATGATTACAAACACTCATCACTCGCCAAAATATATCCTACACAAAGCTAAAAGAATTAGTCTGTGTGTGCGTGTTGATTTGTTTGAACGTGAGTCACTTTGACCGTTCGGTAGTGGCTCGTTTTTATTTTGCTTCTTCCTTTCTTTTCAGCTGATGTCACTGAGGAGGCTGTGTGGGTTAGTTAATGTTAACTAATAGCCAATTAGCTGTTTAGTCACAGTTCAGGCTGCTGTTGTTGGTGATCCAGCCACATTTTAAAGAGACGATTCACCCAGAAATGATCATTCTGTCATCATTTACTCTCCTTCATTTTGTTCAAAACCTTCATGGCTTTCTTCTGTTGATGTTTCCTTTGCAATTACAAAGAACTGAAGCTTCAAAAAAAGACACTAAAACTCAATGAAGTATCATAACAGTCACCCATATGACTTGTGCTCTGTATTTCAAATCTTCTGAAGGCATATGATGATTTGTGTTAGAAAAAAAACTATTTTAGTATTATTTAATATATATGAATACATTTTGTAGTAATTAATATATTACTATTAATATTTTGAATGACCTTTCATTTTTTTATGTTTAATTTAGTTTCATTTTTAGTATTTTTGTTATGTGCTTTTGTCATTTTTATTAATAATTATTATATAATAAATGTAATTTATATAGCACCTTTTGTACAAAGAATGCTGCTCAAAATGCGCAAATTTGCATTATAACAAGCACTTCACATGAAAACAAGTAAATTATTAATATAACAAGATAAAAACAGATGACAAAAATGAATATACATACTGTAAAATGCATAACAAAACATGGAACTTAAAACCAAAAAATAATAAAACCTTTTTTCTATGTTTCTCTTTAAACATAGAAAAAACACATTAAAAAATCCTAGATAAAAGCCAAAGTAAAAAGCTCCTTAGCAATATTTAGAAATTTTAACAAAACTGAAACAAACCCAAATGTAATTAATTGTTTTTCACTGGTCCTTTAAATGCTGAAGCTCCACTGATTCTTTTGTAAGGATCAGTTTTCATAAACAGCAGTTGATTATGACAGATATAAAGTCATACGGCATCACAATCTCGTAATTAATAATCGTCTCTGAATGTCTCATATAACAGCTGATAAATGAAAGCGTGTTTGGTTTTGAATGATGTTTGACCTTCACTCTTTCACCTGCTCATCCATCTCTCCTCTTCTGTTATTCATCACTCATGGAGTCGTTCCCTCCATCTCTCTTCCCTTGTTCGTTCTTAAATTCCTGTTTGCACGTGAAATCACTTCATTTCCAGCGAAATGCATGCAGATCATGAATCCTCCAGTATCAGATCAGAACTCCTCCATAGTTCAGATCTTTAAATGAATGTCACGACTAATTAAAATCACATGAACTTTCATTGTTACCTTCACTAGTTACTCTGATTTCTTCCGCTGTAACTTGAATTTGGTTTTTCTTATGAATCTGATGGACGTTTCTCATTCAGGCTGATGTGTGTGTGGTGCTTTCCTCATGCTTCTTTCTCAAACTTATACATGAAATCACATTATTCCCAATTAAATGCATCACATGTTTGTGTGTTTATGTGCACAGCAGTATTTTAGTATTATTTATATCATACTTTTTATAAAAAAAAATCATTTGTTTAATTTCCAGTTTTTTAAGTTTCATTTTTATTTCAGGTTTTATTTATTTCCTCTATTTTAAAATTGATTTAGTTTTAAATCAGTTTTAGTATTTATTTATTTTAACAGTGTGATCCAGTTAAATGCATTGCATGCATTTGTGTGTGTATGTGCTCATTAGTGTTATTTTATTATTAATGTCGTATTGTAGTTTTTATTAAATTTTAAATTATATGTTAAATTTATTTTTAGTTCTTCTAATTTTGTTGAATTTTTAGTAATTCTAGTATTTTAGGTTTAATTTTATTTCTTTATAAAAATCTATTTTTTATTTGAATTTTAGGTTTTATTTATTTTATATATATATATATATATATATATACATCTTATTTCAGTTAGTTGCTCAGGCAGCATTTCTAATTTCTTTCTAAGATTGCTATTTTATTTCTTCTCACCTTTGGCTAGTTCTGTCTCAGTTTGTCTGGGTTCTGGGGCTGGTGGCTAGTTTCTCATTCAGGCTGATGTGTTCTGTGTCTCTCTGACCTTTCCTCGCGTGTTTCTCTAAGTGCTGCGTCTGGAAAACGCTCCTCGCTGCCCTTGAACCGCAGCGGCTGAACCTGTAATATCCTGATGGAAATGTGCTGAGTGAACGTGTGCCGATCCATTTTATGATTGATTCACTGCAGTTTCACAGGTGAAAGACGTCTGGAGGAGCTCCGCACGCGATTCACTGAGTCGTTTGAGTTGATTCACTGTAATGTTCTCTGCTATGGCTCACTGATTCTCTCTCTGTCTGTCAGTGAACACGCCTCACTTCCTGCACATTAAGACTGTGGAGGTCAACGCCAGACAGACGGCCACCTTCCAGTGCACCATTAACGGCCAACCCAAAGATCATGTCAACTACAAACTCTGGCTCCAGGTAAATTCACTAGAACACAATCAGCAGAGCTGCTGTGCCGGCCTGTACACCGCAAAAACATGATTTTCTTACTTAGATATTTATACTAGAAAACAAGACAAAAATACTAAGTTGGAAAATATTTTTTTGCAGTGTAGGCCAGTGTGTTATTTTAGTATTATTTCTATAATATTATAGTGTTTTATTTACATTTTAAGTTTACTTTACATTTTCAATTGTCATTTTCTTTTTAGTTTATTTATTTTTTTAATCTTAGGTTTTATTTAAAGGGGTCTAAAGATGCTTTTTTAAAGATCATTATTTTGTGTATTTGGTGTAACAGAATATGTTGACATGCTTTAACGTTTAAAAAAAACACATTATTTTTCAAATACTGTACATTATTGTAGGTCCTCAATGCCCAAACTCTCTCAAACGCTTCGTTTTCTACAAAGTCCCTCCTTCCAACAAGCACAGTCTGCTCTGATTGGCCAACTGGCACAGTGCATTGTGATTGGCTGAACACTGTAACGGCTCTTTCCATAATCGCGAGTTTCAGCTTTCAAAATAAATGTAAAGACAGTTAATAATGTCCTTAGTTTTACTATCAGTTCCAGCCCGAGAGGGGAACAGAGTCGTGTGGCAGACACAGTGATGAAGCTCGTATGTGTTTGCACACAAGCCGCGGTTAAGACAGCTGACTCCACTGTGATGTGACCCTGTCTCTCTCTCTCACACACACACACACGACACGCAAAACTCTGCATTTGAACAGTCAATGGCAAATACTTAAACTACTAACAAAACATACTTACAGTCACTGATTCAGAAGCGCCAGATTGTCAGAGCAAAGTCAGAATTACCTCCTCTCCTAGGTTCACGAAACAGTCATCCATAAAATGCGTTGTGATAACATCTGGGTTGTGCTGTTCTGTTGTAAGTAATCTTAATAATTCCTAATTGCATCTACTTTCGGCATAAAGTGCTTTTGCTTTCACCGAGAAACACACAGCGTCTCCCTGACACGGCTTCATCACGACTTCACACGGTTTAGTTGAAGTTTTTCATATAATATTTCTATTCTGTTTTATTTCAGCTTTGTCGGTTTAGTTAATGCTAGTAATAATCCTGGTGGTCAGTGAAAAACAAATATCTCTCTGACTGACGGATCTGTATTCCCACTTCACAAACAGAAAAGCAGCAGAACATCTGATTGAACACACACACACACACACACACACACTGTGTCAACTGCTGTATTGGATATTCAGGATAAGTTTGTAAATCCTCCATTGACTTTTCTCAAAGGGCAGAATTGAACAGATGCCAGTGACGTCATATTAAATATTTACATACTGAATGACTGTCGGTCTTCAGAGCTGGATCTATATCTACAGTAAACTTTGATTTTGGAGTGAGCTATATTTGGAAATGTTGTGGTGGTGTTTGATTCTCAGGGCATCGGAGGACGCGAGGCTCCTATGAAGGACACCAAACCGGTGAACTCCAGACGCTACACCGCCACCTTCGACATCGTCAACACCACCAAAGGAGACTCGGGCCGCTACCGCTGCATCGTCCGCTCCGAGAGAGGAGTCGGAGTGTCCAGCTACGGAGCTCTGGTGGTCAAACGTGAGTCCACTCGCATTAACTGTGCATTAACACAACAAATGATGGAGAACATGTGTGATATTCAGGTTACATTCAGACTAATGTCTTTATGCACCACATGTCAGATACATTGATTTTTTTTCACATTGACAGACCATAATATCGACCATAATATCGATTCCTCAATTCCTCAGTGTGTGGAAATCAAGCAACATATATACAGTGTGTGTGTGTGTATATATATATAAATAACATTTTTCTGAAATATATACTGTATGTGTGTGTATTTATATATACATAATAAATAAACACAGTACACACACATATATTATGTAAACAAAAACTTTTATTTTGGATGCGATTAATTGTGATTAATAGTTTGACAGCACTAATAAATATATATATATATATATATATATATATATATATATATATATATATATATATATATATATATATATATATATATATATATATATATATATAATGAAAATGCACGCATACATGTTTAGTATATGGTAGCATTAATTCTACTGCAGAAGTTGAAAATATAATATTTATAGTATTTCTTCCAATTGTTAATTTTGTCTTTGCAAAGAAAAAAATAATAAAAATAATAGAAAAGAAAAGAATTTTACAGCTGTTCAGAATGAGTAATTTTGTAGTTTAATTTGCATTTAAAGCTCTTTTTAGACTGTAGAGGATATTTTATGGGTGAATTATGACAATTAACCAGTTGTGAAATAATGTTTACATGTATTTGATGTTTAGCAAAATCAGTTCTGTTACAGAAGTGCAAAATTCATATAATTTCTTCTCATTTTTACATTTGTTTGTTACATGAGTTCAGAATTTTCTGTTTAGTTTCAGTAAAAGCTTTATTTGCACTGTAAACGATGTTTTAATGGGCGAAGTAGGAAAATCAAGCAGCCTAAAATATCTTTCTTACTGTAGATGCAAAAGAAGATGATCTTATTAGGCAGCGTTAATATGAGCAATCACTTCACTAGTTTTGGATCGAAGCCGGTGTGTGTGTGTGTGTGTGAGAGAGAGATATCAGTTGTGTCATTATAACGAGTGTTGGGATTTTCCTCTCTTGTGTGTGTTTTCTGTGTTGCGTGTGTGTGTGGTTTCCAGCAGCGGTTCCTCTCCTTCGTCACGCCTCTCTCTGCTTATTATCCCAAATTGGCTCAGCAAATCATATTATTTTACATTTTGCCACTTTAGATTAAATATCTGACTGTCAAGTGTGTGTGTGTGTGTATGTATGTGAGTGTGTTAGAGAGAGAGTGTGTGTGTGTGTGTGTACGTGTGTTTATGTTTGTATGTGAGTGTGTTAGAGAGAGAGTGTGTGTGTGTGTGTGTGTGTGTACGTGTGTTTATGTTTGTGTGTGTGTGTGTGTGTGTGTCTGTGTCTGTGTGAGAGAGAGTGTGTGTGTGTGTGTGATATATATTTTTATAATATATTTATTGCTTCGGCAACATTGTGATGTTACACAGTCATGTCAATAAAGCTCAGTTGAATTGAATTGAATTGAGAGAGTGAGTGTGTGTGTGTGAGAGAGAGCAAGAGAGAGAGAGAGAGAGAGAGTGTGTGTGTGTGTGTGTATATGTGATGAGAGTGGCCAAGGGCAGCGACGGGCGTCACAACGCTCTGTTTCCTCCAGGAGAAAGATGCCTGCAGGTTAACAAGACTGACCTGTGTCCTGTGACAGCACAATGAGAGTCATAAATCATTTACAGCATGCTTCCTTTCTCTGTCCACACGCACGCACGCACACACACACACACACACACACACACACACACACACACACACACACACACACGCACACACACACACACACACACACACACACACACACACACACGCACACACACACACACGTGTGATGCCAGTCTGCTGCAGGTGCCAGAATGAACTTCTGCCAATGAATTTACCACCAAAAATACACTTTACTGGCCACAAATATGCTTTTTTCCAGTAGTATATTAAAAAATATTTTTATTTATATTTTTTATATTTATAAATATAAATGTATTTATTAATATATTTTTTATACATTTTATTATAAATATATTTTAATATTTATAATAATGATTTTTCTGTTTTTATATTCCCAAATATATTTTGTTATAAATATACTTTTTTAAATGTTTAGTATTTTTAAATATGAGTTTTATATTAATAAATACATATATTAATAGATTTGATCTTTATATTTATAATATTCATAAATATAAATATTTAGATACATGGATATAATTTTTTATATATTTGATTTTAAATATATTTGCCAAGTTATAATTTTATATAAATTATGAAATGCTAGTAATATTATAATAGCATTATATTTCATGTCAGTTTTTATATTTATAAATATATGTTTATGTATTTTATTGTAAATGTATTTTTATATTTATAATATTTAGAAACATAAATGTTTTATATGTATGGATAGATATATGTTAAAATATTTGATTTAAATGTATTTTTAAAGTAATACTTTTTTAAAAATATATTATTATAAAATATTAATAATATTATAATAAGATTATATTTAATGTCAGTTTCTATATGTATAAATATATTTACTTGACCCTAAAATATAATTGTGTAATATTATACAAATATATGTATAATTATATAATGTTTTTATATTTTTATGTGCGGATATATATTTTAATATGTTTAAATTTAAAGATATTTTTAAATTTCTAATACATTTTAGGTCCGATTTTATATTATTATATTAAATATATTTAAAAATATTTATAAATATAAATGTTTTGTATTAAAAATATATTTTTAATATATGACAATGAAATCATTTACCTACATTTTCTTAATTTTTTTGCATGTTAGTGACAGTTAGAATCATTTTTTTATGTGCGTCTGGTGTGTGGCGGGTGTTCACTGTGGACCTTTATTCTTTTGTATATTGAGTGATACTGTAGTTTGAGGCACTCAGATGCTCTTCTGTGTGAAGGACAGTGAAAGAGAATGAGAAGTAAGCACAGAACCGAGGGGAAGTAGTGTCCTCCTCGACCTTCTGAGGAGGAAGTTGTCCTGCAGTGTGTGATGAGTTCAGCTCTCTGTCATGTCACATCAGCTCAGATTCACTCCGTCCTGCAGTGAATGGAGGAAAAGCCCTGAACATCCCAATAACAGAGATCAGGGTGCGGCCCAACACTCCTCTAAATATACCAGACCACATCAGATGTGTGTGTGTTGCTGTTGTAATGTGAGCGGGAACATCACAGCTGTGTGTGTGTGTGTGCGCGCGCGTGAGAGAGAGTGCCTGTGTGAGAGAGAGAGTGTGTGTGAGAGAGTGTGTGGGTGTTTGTAAGAGAGAGTGTGTGGGTGTGTGCGTGAGAGAGAGTGTGTGTGTGTGAGAGAGTGTGTGTGTGAGAGAGTGTGTGTGTATGAGTGTGTGTGCGTGTGCGTGCGTGAGAGAGAGTGTGTGTGTGCGTATGTGTGTGAGAGAGAGAGTGTGTGTGTGTGTGTGTGTGTGAGAGAGAGTGTGTGTGTGTGTGTGTGCGTGTGTGTGTGAGAGAGAGTGCGTGTGTGTGTGAGAGAGTACGTGTGTGTGTGAGAGAGAGTGTGTGTGTGAGAGAGTGTGTGTGTGTGTGTGTGTGTGTGTGAGAGAGTGTGTGTGTGTGTGCGTGTGTGTGTGTGTGTGAGAGAGAGAGTGTGTGTGTGTGTGTGTGAGAGAGAGTGTGTGTGTGCGTGTGTGTGTGTGTGTGAGAGAGAGAGTGTGTGTGTGTGTGTGTGTGTGAGAGAGTGTGTGTGTGCTACTGCAATGCGAGCGGGAACATCACAGCTGTGTGTGTGTACACCTGCCACACGCGCGCACACACACTCACAGACAGCTGAGCGCTGACCTCTGACCTTTTGTGAGCGAAGGGTTGCTTTACTCGCACTGAAGTCACACAGACTGTAATCTGAGATTCTGATTCTGATGACGAGACGCTTCTACTGTAGTTCCACCAGACAGCAAATGTTTTAAAGGGTCATACGTGTTATTTCATGATTACTGAGTCGAGTCATAACACAGTTTCTCATCAGAGACAAAAAATGCAGAAGAAGTTTTTTTTAATTTTGAACTTTTTTTAGACAGCCAAAAATATTTATTAACGGCCATAACTGTGTATTTCAGTATTCTTATTCATTTTTATATCTTTGAATAAGATTTATGGACTTAAAGTTTGTAAGTTAAAATGGCATTTAAGTAAATGTTTTACCCATAAACATCAGTTTTACATGAGCTTTATTGGCTTTATAGCTTTATTAGCATTCATTTTGTTGTAATAGTTAAAAAGAGTATAATGTTTCAAATAAAATAAAGTTGCAGAAGTTCAGAATAAGTCATTATTAATATATTTATTTATTAATATATTTTTTTATTTATACATTCATACATACTGACAGGAATTTAGCTTTAATTAGCCTTTCCCTGGTATTTTATAAATTTTATGAGAATGGAATTTATATTAGAAGTTCAAGTAATTTTTCAGTTTGATTTCAGTAAATATTAATTTATTTACTTATTCATACATACTCTAGATGACATTTTGTCAAGTTAATTAGGTTTAAAAGTTATGCAATGAAACCGTGTTTCCAAATAATTTAATAAAAATATAAATTTTCATTGAGGATGGATTTTTTTTTTAGCTGTTTTTTCTCGAATGTTAATAACAATTATCCAAGTCAAAATGATGCCAAAGTCAATTATGTACTTACAAATTTTTTGTTCACGTTTTTTTGTGTTTGGCGGCATTCATTCTGCTGCAGAAGTTAAAAATGTGTCTTTTTTTAAAGAAAGTTGCATGTGAACGAATGGTTTTGCGGTCGAGTTTGAGCTTGGCTCGTTCGGGTTTGGTAAAGTGTCCAGATTTGATCAGATGCATGTGAAGGACTGAATCATGCTCGGTCTCTGTGATCTTCTGGTCTGTAGATGTGTGTGAGTGACAGCAGACAGCAGTGAAGGGAATCAGATTGAAGCGCGTGTGACTCTGTCAGTGGGAGGATGGAGAGAGATGTCGCTGTCGGTGTTGGTGTTGGTGTTGTTGTTGTTGTTGTGGGTGTAGCGGAGCGTGTCTGTGGTCACACCTGCACACAGCTGCCAGGATGATGGATGCTCCATTAGCGCAGCTGTAATTGGCATTCTGCACGCTCCACATCCAGACGCCGCTCTACGGTTCCTCTACAGACCTGCTGCTGCTGCTATGAGCTCTCAGTCTGATCCTACAGTCCATCCGTCTGATGATGATGTTATTCCTGTGTGCTAAAGACAGCCGTGATGCTCTGAATGTGCTTGTTATCATCAGCATCATAGTAGTGAGCACTCACTTCCTCAGTTGCTTTGATACTGTTTTTGCACATTACTTTACTCCATTTTAGTTTATTCTATTCTAATTTATTTTTGTTATTTTATCATTTTACTTGATTTCATTAATTTTTTCAAAAATTAATTTTATAAGTCATTTATTTTTGTAATTTCATTTTATTTTATCATTTGTTTTATTAAATTTTTTAAATTAATTAAATTTTATTTTATTAATTTCCTATTTCGTCTTATTTATTACATTTTAGTTTAAATTTTTATATTTTATAATTTTATTTTGTAATTTTCATTGTTTTATAATTGTATTTTCTTTTTATTATTTTCTTTTATTATTTTTTTATCATTTTATATTATATTTTATATTAGTTATTTTATTTAATTTTTTATTATTTTATTTTATATTTTTTATGTTTTATGTTTTTTATAATTTTATTCGTGTTTTATTAAAAATTTGTATTTTTATTTAATTTTATTTTCCTGAGTTAGCATCTAGCCCAAAGATGCCATTCCAACATATGATTCCAAGGAAAATAGTGTATTTTTATTGTAAAATATATATATTTTTAAACCTTTTTTAAGTTTATTGTAGAGTGTTACTGATGCGTTTGAGACTCAACAGCAAATGCATGATAAACATGATAAAACAGATGTTTTTCCTGTAGAAACATCAGTCACGGGCCTTGTTTGTGTTCAGGTTCACTGTGACACCGAAGCAGATTGTCTTGTATTGCTAATAGATTTTCATGCTCTGATGGCGGTTTCTGTGTGTGTGTGTGTGTGTGTGGTGGGTGAATTGGAGCAGGACCATTGGGGTGGCGACTAATGAAATTGTGCTCATCTAAAACAATGAAGGTCAGGAAATTAATTGGTTTAAGTCATTAGCTCAGAGGAATCAGGCGGCCCGTCTGAAGATTACGCTCTAGATCGCGAGTCGTGCCTTTTGTGTGCGAGCGACGTGCCGCCGATTAATTACGGCACTTAAGATTAAAGCCCAGAGTCGCGGGGCGGAATTAAACGGCTCTTTGTTGACCCGCGGCTTTTCACTCATCTCACCGTTTCATTAACAAAACGACTCGCCTTCGAGAGCCACGAGCCGTGCTTCAGTTCATCTGATGATCAACAAGAGCATGAGGATCAGAAACACAAGACCACAGAAAAACACTGGAATTAAATTCATGTTCTCACTATCTCGCATCATTGTGTTCTAGTGAATATTTATTTCAAGTTATTTTAGTATCATTTATTTACTATTATAATTTAATATTGTTTTATTTTTTTTCGTTGTAATTTTACATAGTTTTAGTCTTTTTTTTTTTGCCTTTTTTTGGTCATTCTGTCATATTTTTTCATGTCCATGTAGTTTTTATTAAAATTAATGTAATGGGACATTCTACGAATTATAAGTAACTTTGCAACTACATGTCAATTAATTCTCATTAATCTGCAACTACATGTCTACTAACTCTGAGTAGACTGTTAGGTTAGGTTTAGTAGAATAAGTCGACATATACTTGAAAAGTTTCTCATAGTCAGTATGTTGTATGTTGTGGACCCATCAAAATAAAGTGTTAGAACCAGATCTCCTTTCCAAGATGTTCATCTGCACGAAAATCCTGATTTACAACCGAGCTGTCGTCTGATGAAATCAAATAAACATAAGATAAAGAGAATAGCTGTGCTGTGATTTCGTCTATACTTGTAAAATTAGAGAAGCAACATAATATCTGGTTTAACTAAAAGCGCTGCAAAACCTCGTGCTCGCTCAACAGTACCAGCGACTCTCAGAAACTAAATACGGTTTGTCCAAGAAGTCGCTAGATTTGTCGCTAATAAAAAGTCCATAAATCTAGCAGCAAAGTCGTTAGTCCTATAATGTATAAATCTCAATTAGAAAAAATTTACCCTTATGACGGGTTTTGTGGCCCAGGGTCACATATTACACATATGACAGCTGAAAATGTAATAATATGAATATTGTCACTTTCTCAGAGCCTCCGATCCCCATCGCTCCTCCTCAGCTGACGGCGGTCGGCGCCACCTATTTGTGGATCCAGCTCAATGCAAACTCCATCAACGGCGACGGGCCGATCGTGGAGAAGGAGGTGGAGTACCGCACGCTTTCCGGAAGCCTGATCGACAGCCAACCGGTCGACAAACCCAACCACAAGATCGGCCACCTGGACCCCGACACCGAGTACGAGATCAGCGTGCTGCTCACCAGACCCAACGAGGGCGGCACCGGGGCCCCGGGGCCCCCGCTCAGGGCCCGCACCAAGTGCGCAGGTGAAGAACTCTCCTTTTACGAGATTACAGCTGATTCATTTGACAACCAGAGATGGAGAAGCTGCACTGAAAGCTAAGTTTCTCTAGTTTCCCATGCCAGTGCTCTTTTACATACTTTTGCAGGTATTTAATTTAATTACATTTTTTAATTTCAGCTAGTTTTAGTAATTTTGTTGCGTGTTTTTTATTCATTTTTAATTATTAGTTCAACTTTATTTAGTTTTAGTTATTTTAGTACTTTAACTTATAATAAAATGTTGGTAACACTTTACAATAAGGTGTCTTTTGTTAACATTAGTATTAATTAACATGAACGAACAATGAACACTACATTTATTACACTCTTTATTAATCGTTGTTAACGTTAGTTAATAAAAATACAGTCGTTCATTGTTTGTTCGTTAGTTCACAGTGCATTAACTCATGTTAACAAACACAACTTGTGATTTTAATAATGCTAAAATTAACATTAACTAAGATTAATAAATGCTGGAGAAGTATTGTTCATTCTTAGTTCATGTTAACTACTTAACCTTATTGTAAAGTGTTACCAACATTTTATACAATAAAGGTTTAGCTGAAATAAAATAAGCTTAAAGTTTTATTTTATTTCATTTTCAATTTCAGCTAAAGTTTTATTAATTTTTTTGCGTGTTTATTCATTTTTATTTAAGTCTACTTTTAGTTTTAGTTATTTTAGTACTTAAACTTATAATAAAATGTAATATAGTAAAGGTTTAGCTGAAATAAAATAAGCTTAAAGTTTTATTTTATTTCATTTTTAATTTCAGCTAAAGTTTTCATAATTTTGTTGTTGTTTATTATTTTTTATTTATGAATTCTACTTTATTTGGTTTTAGTTATTTTAGAACTTAAACTTTTAATAAAATAAGTTTAGCTGAAATAAAATAAGCGTACCATTTTATTTTATTTTATTTCAGTTAACAATTATTTCATTACAAGTAACAAAAATGTTTAGATTTTTTAACGGTTTTAGTTTTAGTCAATGATAATAACCCGGAACGATACCAGGGGTTTTTAATAGAGGGTCTGTGGAAACATTTAGGGAAAAACAGTATGAACGTGAAGATAAACAAGAAAATGATTTTATTAAAATAAATAAATAAATTGAATTAAATTAAATACATTTTATAAAGATTAAATAAACAAAAACAAAAATGCATCTAACAGTACAGTGCTACAGTGAGTTAAAAAAACTAAACTAAACAATAATGCAACATAAACCATAAATATTTTCACAAATATTGAAGTTTTAAATGAATGAATCATTTGATTAAAATCAAAAAAAGATTAAATAATCAAACAAATAAATTATACATCTAACAGTAGAAAAGAAACATAATGTTTTCCACATTTTTAACATACATTTTTCACAGTAAAATTTGGGGTTTTATGCATAAAATGTTTATTTTTTTATTTGTTTAGTATGGGCATCAGTGCTCGTCTAAAATATTGAAAACCCTTGATCTATACCAGTGGTCGGCAACAGGCAGCCCGCGGGCCAAAAGTGGCCCGCCAGTAATAATATCTGGCCCGTGCCCGTTGCCAGATTATTTTGATAGCGGCTGGTTCTGAAATAGATTTGTCATGACAGCTACATTTACACTAATTACAACTGATAAAACGATTTACATTAATAATTTGATACAAAAAAGATTTTAAAAATTATGAGCAGAACCTCAAATTAATCAGTGATTCTGAAGATGAAGTGATCTATGAATCTTTTTTAGAATCTTATTTATTTGAACTGCTTCACCACAACGAACTGATTCACTACAATATACTGATTCACTACAATGAACTGATTCACTACAATATACTGATTCACTACAATGAACTGATTCACCACCACGAACTGATTCACTACAATGAACTGATTCACCACAACGAACTGATTCACCACAACGAACTGATTCACTACAATGAATTGATTCACCACAACGAACTGATTCACTACAATGAATTGATTCACCACAACGAACTGATTCACCACAACGAACGGATTCACTACAATGAATTGATTCACCACAACGAACTGATTCACTACAACATACTGATTCACTACAATATACTGATTCACTACAATGAACTGATTCACTACAACGAGCTGGTTCACTACAGTGAATCTTAAAGTATTTCAGTTAGTTTTAGTGTAAGTTAGTGTCTTCCCAATCACTGGTTGTGTTGTTGTGTTATGTTCAGTGTGTTGGGATTCGTTCATGTGAGTCGTTTAACAGGGCCTTCAGTGAATCTCTAGAGTTTGGTGTCATTTAAGGGTCGTCAGCGCAGATGCAGCTTGTTTCTAAACTGATGAGGAGTTCATTAAATAAATAAACACTGTGTTTGTTGTTGTTTAGAAGCAGTACGAGTACGGTCTGGTGTTTCTCTAGTAATGGCGCAGGAAAGCATTAGTGTTATTAAGGGTTTGTCAGAGCGCCGGGCATATTAGCATCAGGCCCCCAGCAAACCACATGCAATTATCACAGTAATTAAGCAGGTGCAATGACTCTCATTCCTGATGACTGTTGTGATCTTAGCAGCGCTCAGGTTCACCGCGTGACGCTCCCACGCCAGGCTAATCGCTAGTCCATTAGCCCGAGCGCTAACTGCCCATTAGCGCATCACAGGATTCATCAGCCAATCAGACGAAAGATGCTCTGCGCCATAAAGAGCGGAACACAAAACTGCATTTACATCAATTATCATTTCATTCCATTGACTGTCCGGTCATTAGCATATATTTGCTCTGATGGCCTTTAACAGAACGACAGAAGAGCAGAGCAGAGGCTGTCTGAGAAACAACAGCTCTGTTTACATATTATGATAGTACCATTGGCATAATGCTGTATATACAGTATACGTATAGATAGGTATAAACATACATACAGTAGATATTAACATGCAAACACTGTATACATTAAATATTATATGTAATATATGTATTATATATTTGTGTGTAAAAAATGTGTAATATATTATAAATATAATGATATATGATAATATAACAACATATAAATATATTTTCGTTGTGGATTAACACAAAATGTGCAAAAATGTCTATTTGTTTAATCAGTATATATATATATATATATACACACACACACACACACACACACACACACACACACACACACACAGAGACAGTATGAATGAATGAACGGTACTGTACTATGTTTGTGCTGGTGTACTCTAGTAGAGTGGTGTGTTGTAATGGGATCGGCGTCTGAGGTGGCGGCTTCTCTGTTGTGACGGTGTTCAGACGAGAATGAAGAGAATCTTCAGATCTCAGAGACTGCTGCAGATAAACATGTGGCTGTAGATCATGAAAGAGCGGCGCTTTGAAGAGCCGACACAGGATTCATACATGCACACACTCGTCTCCCTGACACCAGATTAACTCATGTGACCCCAGCATACTTAACATTACACTCATACCTCCAGCAGAGCCACCTGTTGACACACACACACACACCACCACACACCACACACACCACACACACACACACACACACACACACACCACACACCACACACCACACACACACACACACACACACACACACACACCACACACACACACACACACACACACACACACCACACACCACACACACACACACACACACACACACACACACCACACACACACACACACACACACACACACACCACACACACACACACACACACACACACACACACACACACACACACACACACACACACACACACACACACACACACACACCACACACCACACACACACACACACACACACACACACACACACACACCACACACCACACACACACACACACACACACACACACACACACCACACACACACACACACACACACACCACGCACCACACACCACACACACACACACACACACACACACACCACACACCACACACCACACACACACACACCACACACACACACACACACACACACACACACACTAATGGAGCAGAACACAGAAACACAGTTTAAGACAGATGCCATATTGGATTTGATGTGAAGATATGTTCTAAGAACTTTTTGTTAACATTCCCATTAAGTTATGAAAATGTTTCTAAATTTTCTCTGACCGCTGAAAAAGTCCAGTTTTTAAAACATTTTTCTTTGTTATGTGAATGTTGGGGCCACATTGCATTGTATCATCCTGCAAACGTTATTTTTGAACATTCTCTGAATGTTCTGAAGCAAAGTAACATAAAAAAAAAGCGTTTAGATGAAAACATGCCATACATAAATGATATATGAATAATGTTTCGTGCCAACATATTGTGAACATTATTAAAGACCATATAACTTTGAATAAACATTCAGTTAATCATCTAGTTAATCAGTTAATCATAATAATTTAACAGAAATTTAATTTAATTTAAATTTAATTGTCAAAAAAATTGAACAATTTTTTTCTTTTAATTTTGTAATTCTGTCTGCAATTTTCACATTGCAGTGGCATCCTTTTTCACATTGTAATTACATTTAGTGCAAAAAAGTGCTTAAATTTAGTCATTATAAATAAATTCAAAATTAGTGCTTCATTCATCACATTTACATATTCAGCAGATGCTTTTATTCAAATCAACTTGCATTATTCAAGATATGCATCTTATCAGTTTATGCATTCACTGGGATTCGAACCCATGACTTTGTGTTGCGAGCGCCAACAGTAGTACATGCAGGAAATGGCAGGTCAGGTCAGCGCATTGCATTATGGGATAGTTTGCATAGTATAAATACAGCAGAAGTTCTGGCAGTATGTCAGTGTGATATTCTGAAGAGTTTCTGGACGAGACAAACGGTTTCCTGAGAACAGAAAGACGATGACAGTCAGATTCTCTCTCTGGACTCGTGCATCAGAAGCTCTTGGCTAGTGGAGCGTGCGAACACGACGCTGTAATTGACGAATTCTGACGGATCCCACAGCACCGGAGTGTGACAGACAGGACTCCAGACTCTTCTCTAATGACCGCCCGCTGCAGCTCTCCCTCAAACAAACACAGTTCCTCTCAGATTTACTGTACCACACTGATGAGATGAGAGTTACAGCAGCTGCACAATCTGAGCGACAGAGGAACGCTACTTTGAAAAAATTTGAAAATTATAATGTTATATATAATTTTTGTCTCATATATATGTATGCATTTATTTTAAAGGGGACCTGTTATACCCCTTTTTACAAGATGTAAAATAAGTCTCTGATGTTCCTAGACCGTATGTGAAGTTTTAGCTCAATATACCCCACAGATCAATTTTTATAGCTTGTTAAAATTGCCACTTACTTTTAGGGCATGAGCCCAAACGTGCTGATTTTGAGTGTGTTGCTTTAAATGCAAATGAGCTGTTGCTCCTGGAGAAGAGGGCGGAGCTTCAAGAGCTAGCCTTTGCTAATAAACACTTTGACTCTGTTTCAAAGTCAGTCATCTGATTATACTGTGCATAATAAATGTGCGTTTATGAATTACACAGACGGGGAGCACGGCGGGATAAAAATAACAACATAGCTGGTCTCATGCTATCACAAACTTTATAAGTCCCTCTTCTGATTATGAGCTCGACACCTTCAAGCGATCGACTCACATTGCTTTCATACGCAGCTTTTAACAACCACATTCATATTCACGATCATTCTGATAGCAAACACACAGAGACAATGATAGCTTTAGCAATGAGCCTTACAGAGTGCCAAGCAGCTCTTTCAGAAAGGCCATTTGGAAACAAACGCGTGATACTTACTTTGTCTGGAGCTGACGTTCACACACGAAGCGTTGGTATTGATTCCTAAACATTAGAGGAGTTACCGATTTAACCTCAGTGTCCTCGGCTCAGATGAGGGGAGATTATGGAGACTCCTGTGTTCATCAGTGCATCTCAGAACACAACACTTGTAAAGCCTCTTTGGTGCTGACTCTGTATATATCTCCAGGAATGGACCGCAGCTTCTCACTCAGGGCTGTGTTTATGCTAATAGAGCAGAGAGCATCACTAATGAGCGGGACTTTTTCCCCTCGGTGACGTGAACAGAGGGACAATTCATATATATGACTCACATTTTATACAATTATGATCATTAAAAAAAAAAATCCCCAAAATATATTTTTTATATTATTTAGAGGACAAATGATTAGTTAATTAATATAGATTAGTTAAAAAACAGCTATTAATTCATCACTCATAATAATTTACTACTGCAAAATGATTTTTAAAAATATATTTTGTATAATTTGGGAAGAAATTATGCAGATTATTATAAATGTATGTATGGCACATTCTATATGAATATAATAATTGTTATTTATTTATTTTAAAAATATATTTTAATATTATTTGGTGGAGAAATTATTAATGTTAATTAATGTAAATTAGTAAATAAAATATACATTAAATCAGTTATTAATTCATCACTCATCAAGTGATTTTAAAAAAATGTTTATATTATTTGGAGGGGTTAAATTAGAAAATTAAAGTAAATAAAAAAAGTTATAAAAACTTACATAAATACATTTTATAATTCATTTATTAAAGTAAAGTTACAAAATTAAATTAATTTCTAAATAAATATATGTCTCATAAAATATATATATATATATATATATATATATATATATTATTTGGGGGAGAAATTATAAATTATATTATAAAAGTAAATTAAAAATAAATCAGTTATTAAATAAAAGTGTGCTGTTGTCATTATTACTGAAAAAAAAGAAAAGTTGTCGATTATGCTCAAAATACATCAAAAAGTCTGAATATAATATATGGCAAATTTATATGTATAATTTAAATGTTATATAGTGTAAAGGTTGTTTAGCTCTCTGGTGTGGTGTGTATTAGCACTCTGAACACGTTACAGTATGCTCTGTGATCTCCTGTACTGTACTGATAAGTGCTGCGACTCCTTCCTCTTCCTCCACCGCGATCATTTTTCTTGCAGTAAGGACTCGTGTCGTGCTGAAGGTGACTTTCAAGAGTGTTTTTGAGCTCCGTACCGTCGGGCCTGGGAGAGATTTAGTTTTTCATTTCCAGCGGGATCAACGTGTTTAATTTTCCTGTTGGGAGAAGCGGAGCGCAGAGGAGCAGAGAACCAATCCGGCGCTCAGAGAGACAGAAAGAAGAGAGGAGACGCACGTCTGACAGCTCCTCCATCACACACACACACACACACACACACAGACACACACACACACACAGACACACACACACAGTGACTTTCACCTCTGTGTGACTCAAAAACACTAAAACAGCACAAAGCCTCTCACTTCCTTCAGTTTCTGATGGAAACATTACAAAGTCAAATGGGGAAAATTTCATATTCTATATTAATGCGCCCAATTTCTACACTACCTGACAATCATAACCAGATACAGATGCTAATAAAATATTTTGGGGGAGAAATGGCAAATGCAAATTATTTTGATTACTAAGGTAGATAAAAAGTAACAAATTATTACGTAATAAATTAATCATTTATTGGTGTATAATGGTAAAAATACATCTTATTTAATAACTTTAAAATAAAATAATTAAAATGGTTAATATGAATGAAAAATAAAACATTTCATAGGCCCCTACTATGAATGTGGTTTAAAGGGAGTTCTGAGTAAAAGTGCACTATTAATCTCATAAATTGTCTTATGTAGCTAATGATGCTAATATTAGCTCTAATGCACCTGCAGAACAGGTCCAATTCTTCTTCATAATGCATTTTATCATAATACTTCATGTAAGGTAACAAGAAAATGTTTTGTTGTATTTATTTAAAAATACATTTGATAATAGTTGGGTAAATGTGCGATCGTGGCTTGGTAAACGTTTTATTGCCAGTATAAAGGCTGATAATGACTGAATTAAAACAAAAAAAAATAATGATTATCTATCAATTAGATTATTAAAGGAAAAATTATTAAATCAATTGCTAAATAAAAGTATGCTGTTGTCTCATTACTGAAAAAAAAAATAGAAAGTGATACTGAAAATATATTTTAAAAAGTCTGTACACTGAAAAAAAAACAAGCTGTTGTAGAAACACTTTTCGATAAGAAATTGCTGGTAAATTTCACAATTAATTACTAAGAAACAGTAGGTAACACATTGAAATGAATGTTCAATTCTGAAGCAAAAAAGTGCTTTCTTGTAAACATACTCCAATAATCTTTGTTTTATTTACAACCTCAAAAAATCATTTGAGCAGAGTATAATATATATGGACTTTCTCTATAATTTAGGTGATGTATAAATAAATGATCTGTAATGTAAGAGTTGAGGGCCACTCAGAGCGTGAAATCAGACGTGTAAAGAGAAGAGGAAAGAGATCGTGAACAAAGAGGAAGAGAGGAGAAGAAACGCCATATTACATCATAAATCACTCCATTTACACGAGGTTTACTTCCAATCAGTTCCTCACGCTTTATCCATAAATGAGAACTTGTGCCATCAATTCCAGCTCATTTAGACTGCATTCAGAAATCAGTTTATTGGTCATACTGTATTAAATATTCATATTTATTCAGCTGGTTTATATTTGCTGGAGCATCTTGCTGGTTTAAAAGTGGCGTTTGCTCAGATCTGTGTATTGCATAAAATCGATTCGGATTACACAGTTTTAACATAAATCAATAATAAACTTAATGTGATGCATATTCTGTCAGTCATACAGGAATGAAAACAATTGCCCCAAAAAATTAAAAGGAAATTTTAACTTTTCTTTTGATTGGATTTTGAAAGATTAATTGTAATTTGTTTTGTTTTCATTTAATTTCCTATGTTTTTGATAATAAATTTGTGTTAAATCATAAATCCAGAAATACTGAAACAGACAATACAGAATTTCTCAAAAAACAAAACTTTTACTGGGGCTCTTACTGTTAAACATTTAATACGGCACTATTATTGTACAAAACATAAGAAAGTATTGTTAAAAATGTATGAATTCAATTGATTAGACATGTGTATAAAAATTTAATTAAACCATAATTTTTTTTAAATCTAGAAAATAGAAAAAATGTATGGAAAAAGAATTTGGGAAAAATAAAACATTTCATAGGCCCCTAAAATTGCAATTTTTAAAAACGTTTAATAAGTTGATGTTATTATTATTTATTATTTTGTTCATGTTAAAACAGTGTAATCTAACTAGATGGAAATATAAATGCAATTCAAATGCATGAATGGAAAAGATGAGCAGACACTGAATTGTGAAAGTTGACGTTCTTGTTTCTCATAATTGATTTCTGCTGGTGTCAGATCCGCTCTGCAGTTCATTAATCCAGTAGAAATGAATTGACTCTGCGTTCTGCTCAGTTTTCAGCCTGAAGCATCATTTCTATGGTAATTCCTTGTCTCTCGGTGTCTGATCTCACTGGTCTGTTGAGCAGATGATGTCATTTCCTGTTCTTTCTGCTGCGTGACTGTTAGCGGCTGACGAACTCATCTCCTGCACTCCTGACTGTATCCTGACAAAAACACCCAGACACCATAAACAGAGAGAAAAACTCTAACTAGTTCATGTTTTGTGCTGGATGTCAGTCGATGATGCAGATGAGTCTGTCATCATGTCGTTTAGTGATCATGTCAGGTTGATTTTGGTTTCTTATTTCTTATTTTTCCCTTTTTTTTTTTTTTTTTTTATATTTATACTTAATTTAGCATTTTATAATATTATAATATTTTGTATTCATTTTATTTTTATATTTCCTGTTTTCATTTTTATTTTATTTAAAGATTTAGTGATTTTGTTGTGTTTTTTGGTCATTTTAATTAGTTTTTGGGTTTTTTAAATATGTCTATATAGTAGGGCTGGGTAAAAAATATCGATTCTCCGATTTTAATCGATCTTCAGTTTAACGCAACGATATCGATTCGGGAAATCCCCGAATCGATTCTTAATGCGCGTGCTTCACCTAAGAGGATATGAATATTCACCTCTCGTCCTGAAGGTGTCACCATCTATAGATATACTTACCTGGCAGGGGAGACACCATGATCAAGAAGGGGGTTCACCCAGAGCGAGGCTTGGCCACAGTGTGTGAGTTCACTGCTGTGTGTGTGTGTGTGTGTGTGTTCACTGCTGTGTGTGTGCACGTTGGATGGGTTAAATGCAGAGCACGAATTCCGAGTATGAGTCACTATACTTGGCTGAATGTCACTTCACTTATCTTTCGAATTGCTCCACTAAAACAAACAACTGTGTGCACCCTATTATTAATGTAGATGTGTATTTCAGTAATAAACTTAAGTAGGAGAGTTTCAGTTACCAGCATTTATATCAAAATATGGATCCCATGTCTGCAAAACTAACATTTTAAATGAAATATTGATAGCTAATCGATATCGAATGGAATCGAAACCATAAAAATAAGAATCGAATCGAATCGCAGAATTGGTCACAATACCCAGCCCACTATATAGCTTTTATAAATGTTCAGTTTTATGAAATTTCAGTTTTAGTCTATTTTAGTTATTTTAGTACATCAGTTTAAACTAGATGAAAATGAGAAAGACAAAAGTTTGATTTAGTTAATTTTATTTTGTTATTTTATTCATTTTGTTATTTTATTTTATTCGGTTGAACTTTGTTTTATTTCAAGTTGTTTTTTTTTATGGTTTTAGTTTTTTTTTTAAGTACTTTTTAATGTTTAATAAATGCAGGTTATAAAATTTCAAATTTTTTATTGTACTTTAGTTAGTTTGAGCTATGATTTATTTGATTTAAATTTCAGTTTTTCCAGTTATTAGTTGTTTTGTTTCAGTTAATGTACATGTTTAGTTTTTATTAAATGGTTAACACATTTTAGTTTAATCTGATTTAATTGAATAATGTTCTAATGTAAAGTTCTGCAGAATGTTCACCAAAAATCGACAAGAAAATGCAATAAATAAATGCATAAATAAATTCTAGCCTTAAAGTTATGATTAAAGTCAATTTTAATGTTTGTGATGTTTAATATTTGATTCCAGTTGCCCAGGTTCGTTTGGGGTATTCTAGTGGAGATTTGATTTGACTTAGTTTTTCTTCTTTAGGATTCAGGTTTCAAACCTTTTGATCTTTAACCAGGTTTACTAGCAGCGCAGTGTGATGTGATATTAGGAGTTCAGGCTGTGTGTGTGTGTGTGTGTGTGTGTGTGTTGATTTGTGAGGGTTTTGTTTTCTTGTAGATCGAGGTTGTGAAGCAGTATTATCCACAGGACTTTTATTATGCCTTCTGATAGTAAGGTTTACTTTAGGAGAGCCTTCGTTCCCTGCTCTTCAGGACGTTCTTCCAGGAGCTGCAGTGAATCAAACATGATCAGCGTGTGTTTTCAGAGCGCATGGACCTGCATATTTGAGCTGCTCTTTATAATTCATGTTACATGAGAGCGCGGTAAATAGAGTAAACCTGGCTTTTATCCCTGAAGTAGGGCATTACTCTGGAGTCCTTGCTTCCTCTCCCTGTGGAAAGCGCCGGCGCCTCGGGCAGATTCACAGACGAACATGTGCTGGAGAACAGCTAAAGTCCTGCTGTAACTCTGATCACTTCCTGGAAAACCTTTCAATCCCAACTGAACTGTCAAAGTTCTCCAAATTCTGTCTTCATTTACTCATAAATATGAATTCATACGTGTTATAAATATATATATATATATATATAATTGTCTTGATTTACGCTTAATTTAATTATATTTATTTTATTATATTTATAATGTTGTTATATTTATTTTATTATAAATGTTATATTATTATATATAATAAATATTAAAGAAATGATCAATTACACATCCTAAATAAATAGTGTTATATTAAATAATATTATATTGTGTCTGTTTTATTACATTTATTACATTGTTACATTACATGTATTAAATTATAAATATTAAATTGTATATATATATATATGGTATTACACACACAAAATCTGTCATAATTTACTCACCCTTGATTATATTTATTTTATTAAATGAATAATATTGTTATACTTACTTTACTGTAAATATAAAATAATTATATGTAGTGATAATTATACACAAGTATATTTAATTTACCCACCCTGAATAAATAGTGTTTTATTATATTAGATCTTATCTATTTATTACATTGTTATATTATACTTATTAAATAATTAATAACATACCATATATGAAATAAAAAATAAAATTCTACCATTATTATCTAAATTGTATTTATTTTATTATATTTACAAAATTATTCATTTTATTAGTATTATGAATATAGAAATTGTATAAATGTAATCAAATATTATTATTAAATAATTATAAATATGAAGTATTATTTATAAATTTTAAATTTTAATTGTGTTATTATTTACTCAGGCTGAATAAATAATTATATTATATTACATTATATAGAATATATATAAAAATATGCTGACTTGTAGAGTGTGTATAACGAAGGCTGTGGTCGTGTCCTGCTGATGTTGTTGATCTGATCCGGTGGTTGCTGACCTCAGATCAGTGCGCTAATGAAGGTCTCTCAGGCGATGACATCATCATCTAACGAGCTGGAAGCGAGTCAGGCGGCATTGAGACGAGGCCGAGAGAAGTGCACTCTGGGTAGAGTGATTGAGTTTTGATTGTGGGTTTTCAGAAGCTGTCATTATTGCGTATGAAAGCGCTTTGAAGCGGATGAAAGCAGCAGCGTTACGCAGACCTCTCTGTTGATATCGCAGAAATACAATGCACACGCACACATGAAACACTCTCGCTGCGTTTGATATTCACTCTCAGATTGACTTCCTTTAGTCCCTTGTTTTTACTGAAGAGTTTCCTCACCGGACTCAGGAATCACACAAACACGGCTCAGATTATTATTGTGATCTGAGAGCTGTCTCCGGTGCAGGGGAAGACCAGACGTCTCAGATTAAGTGATTGAAATGCTTTGTTGTTGGATGTAATAATGAATATAGCAGTCGTCAGTGAGATGTACTAGTGTAAACGTACCTATTAAGCTCACCACAATCTACATTGAGATGTTTTTAGTGCACAAGATATTGGTTTCAGTACTAAAAGTTATGTTAAAATAAAATATTAATCTCTCACACAAAAAGATTTAATTTTATTTTAAATGACAAAAGCATTTCAATTAAGATATACATCATTAAATTCAAGTCTAGCTGTGTTTAATAGGTAAATTTTTGTATCCTTTAAACACCCCTGTTCCCATTAAGCTCGCATCATGTTTTATTAAAAAAAAAATGTTTAAAGAATAATTGTCAAAAAAATTTTTTGAAGGTAAAAAATCAATCACAAAAAAAAAACCCATAAGAATAAAATCAAGCAACAAGGCATTTAAGTGGATCAGTTATATATTCATAATGAAGTGTCATCTAAGGACATTGCAACATCTATACTAGTCCACATTCAGCTAAATAACACATTCAAAAATCAAATAAAACAGAAACTAGCCTCGTTATGAATCCTCTTGTTAAATGGATGTAATCTTATCTCTAGTCTCTTACGGCTGGAATACACCACACAGTTTCTGATTCTCCACAGATTTCCAGTCTGGAGAAGATGATGCTAGTTACCAAAGATCAGAGCCAGTCTGTGGATTTGAGTCGACAGAATCCATAGGAAATCAATTAACTTCACTTAAAGTGACAACCATCAGTTAATATGTTAATAATCTGTTTCTGAAGTATTTCCAGAGACGTTCGGTGTGGAAGAGCTTAAAGAGAGCTCACTGAGATTAACTGGAGCAGCAACAGTTTTTAATGCATTTCATGTAATATTTATTAAAATGACAGGAGTTTTGCTAAATAAATAGTCTAGTTCATGTATTAGGTTCAATATGAACAACTATTATGAACAATATCTATGAAATTATACTTTTTCTTATTGATGTCTCACTGAAGCTGTGATTTTCATAGTTAAGCTCACTTTAAAATAATATGAAATCTTTAAAAATTACAGCGCTGTAAAATGACAGACCAGCAATAAACTGTTCATTTATAATTTTATGGATGTAAAGGTACAAGCCAGTACTGGAGATTTTCTCAATATTTAGATTTTTTTGCTCCCTCAGATTCCAGATTTTCAAATAGTTGTATCTCAGACAAATATTGTCCTATCATAACAAACCATACATCAATGGAGATATTATTTATTCAGCTGATGATGATGTATACATCTCAATTTCAGAAAATTGACCTCAATTTCAGAAAATTGACCCTTAAGACTGGTTTTGTGCTCCAGGGTGACATATGTTGATTATGTATCTAGTCAGAAAGACTCATAAACAGCTATCTTTCTATTTTGGATGTCATTTATGTCTCCATGCCAAATGCTTGAAGGTTTTAAGAAGAAAAATACTGCACAAAATCTGCTTCAAATAATCATGTTTTCAGTTTTCCCCTAAATAAACTATTTATTTATTTTTATATTTAATTATTTTTATATTTTTATTTATGCACAACAGTATAACAATACATTTACATGCAGACTTTTTTTTTTTACTAAAACATTTAAATAAATGAAATTAGCATAATATTAATATTTTGTATTATCAGCAACATCGATATATAACCCAGCATTATATCATGTGAAGATTTTACAGTGATTGTTTCTGCTGGTTATTGTCTTTAAGTCTTTATAAGCGCGTCATTTGAATTATTCATTCAAATGCACTAATTGATTCAGGAACAAAATAATTGACTGTCTTTATAAGTGAATCATTGAATCCTTCATTCAACCATTTTATTAAAAACATTTATTGATTCGAGAACAAAACAGATAACAGTATTCTGACTCTGATTCATCGATTCATTCAAATGATTCATTCCAAAACACTGATTGATTGAAGGTCTTTATGAGTGAATCACTGAATCATTCATTTAACTGATTTGTTCCAAACATCAAGGAGTCACTCACTGATTGATTCATACAATAATATGTTCAGTAACACTAATTGATTCAGCAACAAAACAACTGACTGTCTTTATGAGTGAATCACTGAATGAATGATGCAATGGTTAATTCTACTTTTACTGTTTTTCTGTCTATTAATTAGCATTGAATTAGTAATTTATCATGTCTCTTCCATTTTGTTTAGATTTTTGAACCAAAACCTTGAATATAATAATGAGCTGATTATTCCATAATGATTGGCATAATGATTCTGCATCAGTTTTAACTTTTTAGAGTTACATTACAATGCTGATTTGTTTACATTTATTTTTTTAAATTGAAGTATGTCGGCAGTAAGTTTTTTTTTTTTTTTTTTTTTTTTTTTGGAAGGACGGGGAATGAGCAGGAATGCATTAATTGACAGCTGAAAATTCATCTTTGCATCACGCCAAAAATTACATTTTACTATATATTCACACAGAAAACATCTGTTTTAATTTGCAATAATTTCTCACAATTTTCTCTGTATTTTTGATCAATGAAATGCAGCCTTATTGAGCAGAAGACACTCTTTCTCACTTTCAAACAATAGTGTGTGTATATTAGACAGGATTTCTTCTCACAAAGAAGAAACATGTTTTATTCATTATTGAAGGAGAAACCTGAAGCAGGCGTTGTTGCTTGATCCGGAGCAGAGCGTCTGCAGCAGAAGCTGATAACACGATGATTTGTGTCCAGAGGGAGAAGCGTTTCTCTCCAGCTACGGTCAATTTGTTCCCCTTCATGCAGGACTAATGCTTTTATTCTCTCCTCCATCCTGCCTTCATCATCCCGCGCTCTCAGCTGCTCAGAGATATGATGATGATGATGATATAACATATAGTTTACATGCGTGTTTTGGTGAGCGTGAGCAGAATGTAATGACCGGCGCACTCATAATGTGACAATGATAACGCTGGCCTTATTTAAATGTCAAGCCTGCGCTGGGCTCTGATAGTTGACATCTAAATGTCAATTAGAATGATTTGAACGCAGGACTCATGGGAATGAAATGAGTACAGGGAATAGAAATGAAACACACACACACTCTCTCTCATGCACGCGCACACACACACACACACTCTCACGCACGCACACACTCACACTCTCTCGCTCACACACTCACTCACTCACACACACATTCACTCGCTCACACACACACACACACACACACCTGAAGTGCTCTGGTGATGGGGAAAGCTGCAGAATTGACCACATACTCTGTGTTTTATTAGGATCTGCTCTCATCTATCTCCGGTTTAACTTCAGAGGCCGTTATTTTTGAGCGTGGTGTTGGAGTTGGGGATAAAAGCGGTGGTGTTCCTGTCAGCGTTTCAGAGATTATGGCTGCATCGCTGCGGCAAATCCATCCAAGGCTCCACCTTGACCTTTCACCCTTAAACTCTTCTCTGCTTCAGATATATAGGTGTTTAAGCAGAGCCATTGAGCAGGAGGTCAAAGGTCAGAGGGGTCATGGAGAAAGACTAGTGTTTAAATATGAAGGGACGTCCTGAAGCAGCTTTAGATAGTTACCGGCTTAAACTGAGAGAGAATGGAGAGTGTTTAGAGGCCAGCAGCAGGAAGACTGACCTCAGTGACAGGAAGCACATGATTCATTGAGAAAGCGCTGAAACTCCAGAAAAGAAATTAAATCACAGAAAATCACAGCAGCTCATATGTGAGAATGAATGGAAGTGCTAGTCACATCACTCTTAATATTAGGAATTTAATATATATATATATGTGTGTGTGTGTGTGTGTGTGTGTGTGTGTGTGTGTGTGTGTGAGTGTGAGTGTGTGCACCTGGTATTCATCACGTCCTGGGGACCAAATGTCCCCACAAGGATAGTAATACCAGTAAATCTTAATCTTGTGGGGACATTTTTTGGTCCCCATGAGGAAACAAGCTTATAAATCATACAGCATAAAGTTTTTTGAAAATCTAAAAATGCAGCATGTTTCCTGTGAGGGCTAAGTTTAGGTGTAGGGTTGGTGTAGGGCAATAGCACACACAGTTTGTTCAGTATAAAAACCATTACGCCTATGGAGAGTCCCCATAAACCACAAAAACCAACATGTGTGTGTGTGTGTGTGTGTGTGTGTGAATGTAAAAGATCATGAAACTGAAATATTTAAGATCTTTGAATATGAACTTTAATTTGAATGTTTTATAAAATATGAAATATTTAGAGCACTATTTATTTAGCAATATTTATTTGTATACATATAGATTCTATTATTTATATATTTTATATATTTATATTTTTGTGCTTAATGCTAAATATGATTTAACATACTTTTATATTACTTTTTAATACTAAAGTACATTATTTAATTTATATATTAAAAATTAATACAGAAATAAGTATAACGTGTGTGTATATATAATAATTTTGTATAATTTTATTAATATTCATTCATTTATATGAATATATTATTTATATATAAATTAATGCATTATATATACACACACATAAAAATTAATATTATTTATATAATGCAATGTTATGTATAATATTTATTTATTATAAAGTCTTATTTAGCAATATATTTATGTTTAACATTAAAAATCATTTAACATTTGATGAACATATAAATATATAAATATTAAAGTCGAGTAGTATATTGTCTGTTATTGTGATCCTAACCTGTGAGCTGAGCGTATTAAAAGAGTGCAGACTGCTCACTTCAGTGTGAGTGTGTGTGTGTGTGTGTGTGTGTGTGTGTGTGTGTGTGAGAGAGTGTGTGTGTGTGTGTGAGAGTGTGTGTGTGTGTGTGTGTGTGAGAGTGTGTGTGTGAGTGTGTGTGTGAGTGTGTGTGTGTGTGTGTGAGTGTGTGTGTGTGTGTGTGTGTGTGTGTGTGTGTGTGTGTGTGAGTGTGTGTGAGTGTGAGTGTGTGTGTGTGTGTGTGTGTGTGAGAGTGTGTGTGTGTGTGTGTGTGTGTGTGAGAGTGTGTGTGTGTGTGTGAGTGTGTTTCTTATCTCTCTCACTGCAGTTTGTTCGGGGTCATTTTGTTTATAGTGGCGAGTGAAACACAGGAACTCTCAGCTGGTGTCACTTTATCAGCACCTAAACACACACACACACACACACACACACACACACACACACTCGCAGCAGATAGTGTGTGTAAATAAGTGATTTGTCTGTTGGAGTTTTCCTCTCTGCTCGGGTTAATCAATAGTCTGTTAATAGTATTTTCAGTGAATGTCAACAGGTAATCAATGAGTTAAAACAGAGGAAGAGGAGTTTGAAGGGCAGAGAGAGCCGACGGCTAAACACACACACACACACACACACACACACACACACACATCCTTACAGTGAAATGACTGCATCTGTGAGGAACCGTTTAAGCAATGATGCATGATTGTAAGCAAAGTTATAGCTAAAGTATATAATAACACACAACCTTCTGAATCATCGTCCTTCCTCTATAAGATTCTGCAGAGATGCGGGAGAGTAAAGTGTGATGAAGTGTGTGTAAAACAGGCTTTTGTTGTGCAGCAGATTTACAGAGGCGTTTCAGACTCTTGTTTGTATGGAAATGCTGCTTCACTCCTAGCGGCGAGGTTGAGCTGCTGTTAGGGCAGGATTAGACCCTTATTTATATCAAGCCTTAGCTCACGCATGTGTTTAGAAACTTTCAATTGCAGTATTTTCTCCAAAACGCCCCAGAGAAACAGTCTGATTTGATTTTTAAAAGCTGGCAAGAGTTTATTAATGCTGTTGGTTTAGTCAGTCACCACCAGTAATACTAATGTGTGTGTGTGTGTGTGTGTGTGTGTAAACTACCAGTGTTTCTAAAAGAGTCTCTCCTGTTCACCAAGGCGGCATTTATTTGATCAAAAATAGAGTAAAATTGTGTTTTTTCTATGTGTTAAACTGTAATGTATTTCTGTGATCTGCAGCTGTATTTCCAGCATCATTACTCCAGTCTTCAGTGTCACATGATCTTCAGAAATCATTCTAATATACTGATTTACTGCTCAACAAACATTTCTGATTATTATCAATGTTGAACACAGTTGTGCTGCTAAATATTTTGGGGGTAAGAATTTAATTTTTAATTAAAAAAAGAAAGAAATTAATACTTTTATTCATCAAGGATGCATTAAATTGACCAAAAGTGACAATAAAGACATTTATAATGTCACAAACAATTTCTGTTTCAAATAAATGCTATTCTTCTGAACTTTCTATTCATCCGTGAATCCTGAAAAATAAAATCTTTCACGGTTTCAACAAAAATATTGTGCAATGTTTTCAACATTGATAATAATCAGAAATGTTTCTGAGCAGCAAATCAGTATATTATAAGGATTTCTGAAGATCATGTGCAAAAAAATCTAAATATTGACAAAATCTCCTTTAAAGTTGTTCAAATGAAGTTCTTAGCAATGCATATTACTAATCAAAAATGAAGTTTTGATATATTTACAGTAGGAAATTTACTAAATATCTTCATGGAACATGATCTTAATATCCTAATGATTTTTGTCATAAAAGAGAAATGTATAATTTTGATCCATACAATGTATTGTTGGCTATTGCTGCAGATATACCTGTGCTACTCATGACTGCTTTTGTGCTGCAGGGTCACACATATTAAAATATAATATTTAAAGTTCACAGAACACCTTTATCTTTATGGTGAATTGTTAATATTATATTTGAATCTGATCAAATAAACGCAGCCTTGTTGAGCAGAAGAGACTTCCTTCAGAAACATCTGCTGGTTTTGCATGTAAACCTCTGTAATCTGAGACGTTCTCAGTGGCGTGGTGTCTCTGGTCAGTTTCTCTCTCCGCAGTCGTCCTGTAAGAAGCTCTGATCTCATTATTCTCTCTCAGGATCAGCAGGGTTTCACTCCTCCGCTGTTAAGGCAGCACTTCGCTCAATCACAGACCGCTGTCCTCTTTCTCATCCGCTTCACAATGACTTCAGCTCAACCTGAAAGGGAAAACCACGGGTTTCCTTTTTTGCAGAATATCAAGCTCTCATTTTGAAAGTTTGCTATTCTTTGAGCCGGATATATTTCTCAATAGCGCAGCTCTGAAGTGCTCTGATTGTTCTCGCCAATGCTTTCCTTCATATTCATACTCCAAAGGAACAGGATCCGGTCGCCACAGGAAACACTTTTATTGTGTGTCCAAATTAAAAGCGTTCGACTGTCGGTGCTGAAGAACGTGATGGACATGCAGCTTTGATAATGGAGTTATTTTGAATAATGAGTGTATTATGTTTATGTAATATTTATATTATTTATATTTTACATTAATTTGTAAAGATTTTTATTATAAATTAAATTACTTTTTTCATTACAAATAAAAAATTTAAATATCTAAATATATAAATAAATATATAACTTGTATCATTGGAAATAAATAAATTGTATTATAATAAAGTTAACAAAACTGCTTAACTTATTTTGATGAGTTAAAATAATGTAAAAACACATGTTGGTCATATGATTTTTTACCGTGTAGAAAGGTCTTAGAAAGGTCTGCAGAAACCCTGCTATGAATAGTTTTGTGTGTAATCGGTCCGTCTCGATTGCTCAGGTCTCTGTAAAAACAGTTTTGTGGGAGCGGAGCGGGTTAAGCTTCCCTGTTCCTCATCAGGAGCGTCAGATTGCTTGTCTGGGGCTTCGGATCGCCAGCCCATGTGTGTGAAATGCTGAATTGCTCTGAAATGCTGCTCAGATTGAACCCAGAATGGAAATTGATCGTGTTGCTCCTGAGGGAACGGAGGAGCAGAGCTTTCATCAGAGATGAAGCCGGTCTGGAGGAGATACTGCATGTACAGACCGGCATCACGCTTCCCAACAGACATATAATAAAGTCAATAGTCAAAATATCCATAATTGGGTGAACAGGTCATATTTGACTCCAAAATCAAGATAAATATATATATATATATATATATGTGTATTAAAATAAGAAAGGAAAAAAAACAACAACTATTAAACACTTATTAACAATTACAATTAAACAATTTAAAAAAGTTAGTTTAAAAATAATTCTCATGAACAAATAACACCATAAATGCATTAATTTTAATATTTTATTCCCCTGTATTTCAGATCTCATGCTCAGCCCTCAAAGAATCAAAGTAGTGAACATCAATATATGATTAATTAAATTAAATTTTAAATAAAAATTTAATTTGGAATGACTTGTATAGACCTGTTATTTTAGTTCTTAGTATCACTGAGATACTGTTAAATTTAAATTTTTATATGATTTAAATGTGTTTACAATGCTATTTCTCTTGTGTTGTGCAGATTCAGTGCACGGCCCTTGAAGATGATTGTGGACAATATATTTAGTTTTTTTCATTTAATTTAGAATTTTGGTCATTTTTTGGTGCAAAGACATTTAGAATAACATGACATTTAAAATATAGTTTTTCTTGCATTTGAAGTTTTCTATGCTTTTATTAAGCGCAGTGCATGTGGTTCTGCTGTGTTTCAGATCCCATGCACGGCCCTCGGCGGCTGCAGGTCGTCGACATTAAATCCAAGCAGTTGACGGTGCGCTGGGAGCCGTTCGGATATAACGTGACACGCTGCTACAGCTACAATCTGACGGTGCAGTACCGCTACATGGCCAACGGCAAAGAGGAGACGCGTGAGGAGATGTGCTACGATACTCTGAGCTCCGCGCCGCTGCACACCATCCGCAGCCTGCCTCCATACACCAACGTCAGCATCCGCCTGCTGCTGCACAACCGCGAGGGAGTCAAAGACAGCCAGGAGCTCCACGTGCTGACCGATGAGGACGGTCAGTCATCAGCATGCATCCTAATGCTACACTCAGAGTCATTCACACACAAAACTTTTTATACAAAAAAAAGAAAAATTTATTTTATTGGTGTTTTTAGGATTTGGCTGCAGCATCAGACTTACTCCTAAAAACATTCTTTTTAATGTTATATTAAGAGTCCATATGAAAAACTGACATTTTTTAATAAAATGTTTTATGTAAAAAACATCATTTTATTGGTATTTTTATGATTTAGCTGTATTATCATATATTTTTAGTTTCATTTTTAAATTCCCTTTTAAAAACAAAAACATTTATCTTAATGTTACATTAAGATTCCGTGTGATAAACATTGATATTTTTTATAAAACTGAAAAAAAAGTTTGATAAAAAATAAATTATATATAGCTATATATGAATATATTCATTTTTTTTAGATGTACCTGTATATGTATATGTATGTGTGTGTGTGTGTGTGTGTGTGTGTGTGTGTGTGTGTGTGTGTGTATATATATACATATATATATATATATATATATATATATATATATATATATATATATATATATACACACACAGGTACATCTAAAAAAAATTGAATATCATGAAAAAGGTCAATATTTTGTGTCACTCATTTCAGAAAGTGAAACCCATATATTATATAGATTCATTACACATAGCGTGAAATATTTCAAGCCTTTATTTTTTTAAATTTTGATTATGGCTTACAGAGAATGAAAACCCAAAATTCAGTGTCTCAGAAAATTAGAATATTACATAAGATCAATAAAAAAGGATATTTTAAACAAATGTCGGGCTTCTGAAAAGTATGTTAATTTCTATGCACTCAATACTTGGTTGGGCGTACTTTTGCATGAATTACTGCCTCAATGCGGCGTGGCATGGAGGTGATCAGCCTGCGGCACTGCTCAGGTGTAATGGAAGCCCAGGATGCTTTGATAGCGGCCTTCAGGTCATCTGCATTGTTGGGTCTGGTGTCTCTCATCTTCCTCTTGACAAGGTCAGGTCAGGTCAGGCGAGTTTGCTGGCCAATCAAGCACAGTAGCACCATGGTCATTGAACCAGCTTTTGGTACCTTTGGCAGTGTGGGCAGGTGCCAAGTCCTGCTGGAAAATGAAATCAGCTTCTCCATAAAGCTTGTCAGCAGAATGAAGCATGAAGTGCTCTAACATTTCCTGGTAGACAGCTGCGTTGACTGTTGACTTCAGAAAACACAGTGGACCAACACCAGCAGATGACATGGCAGCCCAAATCATCACTGACTGTGGAAACTTCACACTGGACTTCAAGCAACATGGATTCTGTGCCTCTCCACTCTTCCTCCAGACTCTGGGACCTTGATTTCCAAATGAAATGCAAAATTTACTTTCATCTGAAAAGAGGACTTTGGAGCACTGAGCAACAGTCCAGTTCTTTTTCTCCACAGCCCAGTTAAGATGCTTCTGATGTTGTCTCTGGTTCAGAAGTGGCTTGGTAGCTCTTTTCCTGAAGACGTCTGAGCGTGGAGACTCTTGATGCACTGACTCCAGCTTCAGTCCACTCCTTCTGAAGCTCTCACAAGTGTTTGAATCAGCTTTGCTTGACAGTATTCTCAAGCTTGCGGTCATCCCTGTTGTTTGTGGACCTTTTCCTACCCAAATTCTTCCTTCCAGTCAACTTTGCATTTAATATGCTTTGATACAGCACTCTGTAAACAGCCACAGCTTTCAGAATGACCCTCTGTGACTTACCCTCTTTGAGGAGGGCGTCATAAAGAATGAGTCCCGGATAGTAGCTATATCGCTTATGTGGATCCTGCAGGTGACGGATCGTTTATAGCCTTTTCTCACAGCAGCTGGAATAATTAAACTTATCATTTTGATGGCGGATTGTGATCCAGAAAGGATTATGTGTTTATGAAACACATGTGAATGAAATTACAGTTTTAAAAGTCGGTCAGAACAAACGTGGCAGACTTGTTACTTACTTGTTGAGATGACAATATACGGTGAAAATTCTTATTTGGGTCATATATTCCAAGACGTAGGCTAGAATCTGTGATTGCGAAGTACAGTAAATATCCACACCGGTGCGGTGACAGACTGACACAAACTCCTCAAAACATTAGATTCATCCACGCTGAAGCCATGCTGGAACACAACCCATGTAATAAAGATAATTCCACAAGTAACTGCTATTCCAGGTTTTCAAACAGAGATGGCGACAAAGAGGCAAAACTTACAGACTGCAGCTTTATAAAAAACTTAATTCCATTTGCATTCATGAATGGCTTCGGTTTTTCTTCATGTCAAGTTTCAGTGTTAAGTGTGTGTTATTTCTCCTAGACAATAGCGTGCGTTTAAACAGCATGTTTGATGAGGAACATTGAAAACACAAGAAGCCTGCTGTGAAGGCTGAAGCAGAAACCTCTGGAGAGATGTTCAGAGGTCAAGGAACAGCAAGCAGGCCTCGGGTCGCTTCCATATTCCGTTGACTGAATAGATGAATAATCCTTTTCATGCTTGGAGGCCGTTCATTTTAACATTACATATTGAATACAAGAGAATATTGATTTAAAACACATCAGAGTCTCTTCAAATCAATTCGGGTTTGATCAGTAGACTCTGATCAGTTCTATGTCTTGCTCTTTTGTTCATTTCTTGTGTTTTCTTGTGTTTCCAGTTCCCAGCGCCGTTCCACAGGAGTCCATCCAAGGAAGCACATATGAGGAGAAGATTGCCCTCAGATGGAGAGAACCGCACCAGACGTACGGAATAATCAAACAGTATGAAGTGAGTCCCGATTCCTTCAGCCTGCAGCATTCATCTTCCGCAGAACGCCGCCGTATTTCATTCTGCACGCTCTTAATTGACTAATAAATCTAAACTAATAACCTTTAGATCTGAAGGAATGAACATGTTAACACGATCTGTTAGCAGCGGCGCTTTCCGATGGAGTTAAACGGCGTTCAGGTCAGCGGTGCTGAGAGATTCCATTAAAAAAGAGCCACGGCAACAATTACAGAAAAGAAATGAGACGGAGACCAAACGCTCAGCTGTTTCTCCAGAGAAAAAGACAGCAGGAATCTCACACCCAACTTAGAAAAATATGTTCGCAAACGTTCCCATTAAGCTATGAATATGTTATTTCTGAATGTTCAAAACATCTAGTTTTTAAAATATTTTAGAAATGTTTTTTCTTGTGAATGGGAACATTAGGGGAGCATTCCATTCCATGCAGTCGTTATGGGAACGCTACTTTTGAATGTTCTCCTGAACATTCTCTAACATTCATGTAACATTTTTTTAAATGTTGCTACTTGTTTCGGAACGTTCAGAGAATATTCAAAAGTAATGTTTGGAAAATGATACAAAATGGAATGTTCCCTTAATGTTCATATAACCAAGAAAAAAACAACAAAAAAAACAGATTGTTTTGAACATTCAGAGAACATTCAGAAATAAAGTTTTTGTAACTTTGAAGGGACAGTTCAAAGTTTTTGTCATTATTTACTCACCCTGATGTCGTTCCACACGCTGAACATAAAAGAAGAGATTCTGAAGAATGCTGGTAATCAAACAAATCTTTTTTTTTTGGTATTTTTATGATTTGCTGTAGATATATATAATTGTTATTTTTATGATTGAATTGCAGCCATAATTCATGTTTGATTTCTGTTAGCAGCCGGTGCTTTGCGATGGAGTTAAACGGCGTTCAGGTCACCCAAAAATGAAATTTTTGGCATCATTTACTCACCCTCATGTCGTTCCAAACCTGTTTCTTTCTTATGTGGAACATAAAAGAAGATATTTTGAAGAATGCTTGTAATCAAACAGTCGACGGTCCCCATTGACTTCCATAGTATTTCTTTCCCTAGTCAGTGGGGACCAACAACTGTTTGGTTCTTCAAAATCCTTCAAAACATCTTCTTTTGTGTTCAAAATTAAAACGGAACTTAGACATGAGGCTGAGTAAATGATGGCAAAATTGGCATTTTTGGATGAAATATACTTTAATGGGAACGTTAGCAAAACTTTCTTAGAATATATTTTTTGTCAGCTGAATGTACTCTCTCTATATTCACTTTATATAGCTCTTTTCTAATAACGACTCAAGATGGTGGCGCGATCAGACGCCGGGTCCCAAAGACGGTGCTTTTATGTCTTTTAATGTCGTCCGTTCGTCTCCAAATAGTGTAAAATTACCGCGTACTCGCAAGGAAATCAATCCAAAACACATCTATGATCGCCAAAGCCTTTTGGATATCGGCAACGCATACGAACAACAACTCTCGCCGGCAGCTACTGAGAAGCTACGAGGCCTTTGTTTACTGCTGGAGCTGGACCTCGAGACCGCGGCCTCGCCTACTGACGCTACCCGCACAAGGCAGCGTCGCAAGCGGTGTGAGAGAGGACGGAAGCGCGGTAAGCGCGGAGGTATACGAGCTAGGCTAAGAGCTAACTCCACAAGACCGGCTCTTCCAACAATCATGCTCTCAAACGTTCGCTCTCTGGAAAACAAACTGGACTTAATTCAACTCAGTCGGTCTACACAGCATGAGGCAAGGGACTGTTGCGTGTTTGTTTTCACCGAAACATGGCTAAACGACAACATCCCGGACTCCGCCATTCAGCAGCACGGGCTAACCAGCTTCCGAGCGGATAGAGATTCATCACTGTCTGGTAAGACCCGCGAAGGTGGCTTGTGTGTGTATATCAACAAAGACTGGTGTAACAATGCTGCGGTATTATCAAAACACTGTTCATCGCTGGTGGAGTTTATGTTTGTGACGTGTCGACCGTTCTATCTGCCGCGGGAGTTCACGACCATTGTTATCGTCGCGGTCTCCATCCCCCCGTGTGCAAACGCTAAGGACGCGCTTCGTGAACTGTATAGCGCCAAACAAATAACCCCCGACGGCTTTTTCATCATAGCCGGTGACTTCAACCACGCAAACTTAAAGACAGTTCTGCCAAAGTTCTACCAACATGTGAACTTTGCAACAAGGGGAAACAACACACTGGACTTTGTTTACACAACAGTAAAAAACGCTTACAAGGCTGTACCCCGCCCCCACCTCGGGTATTCGGACCACATCACTGTTATACTAATCCCAGCATATAGACCACTTCTCAAACTCGCCAAACCGGTTAAAAAGCAGATCACAGTACAGGACTGCTTTCAGTGCACAGACTGGAACATGTTTAAAGAGGCAGCTACCTACAACAACCACACAGACCTGCATGAGTACACTGACTGCTTTCATCAAAAAGTGCACTGATGATGTGACAGTCACCAAGACCATCACCACACGTGCAAACCAGAAGCCATGGATGACAGCAGAGGTTTGTGGAATGCTAAAGACCAGAGATGAAGCATTCAGATCAGGAGATAAAGCATCCCTCAAAACAGCAAGAGCCAATCTGTCCTGTGGCATCAAAAATGCAAAACGGTCATATGCTCAAAAAAATCAACAATCACTTCACAGACAGCAGAGACACATGGAGCCTGTGGCAAGCCATTCAGATCATCACTGACTACAAGCCCCCGCCACAGGCCTGTGATGATGACACATCCCTCCCCGATGCACTCATCCACTTTTATACACGGTTTGAAATGCAGAATGACACCTGCACAAAAACTGCCTACACCTCCCAACGACCGGGCGCTCTGTCTGTCTCCAGCCGACGTAAGGAAGACCCTTTCTAGGATTTAACCCACGCAAGGCTGCGGGTCCTGATAACATACCTGGCCGTGTTCTGAGAGACTGTGCTGCACAGCTGACAGATGTGCTTACAGATATCTTCAACACCTCGCTGAGCCAGGCAGTCGTCCCCACATGTCTCAAATCCACAACAATCATACCAGTACCAAAGAAATCACCTGTGTCCTGTCTAAATGACTACCGTCCCATAGCACTGACTCCAATCACGATGAAGTGCTTTGAGAGGCTAGTCATGCACAACATCAAAACCAGCCTCCCCAACACACTCGACCCGCTCCAGTTTGCATACCGTCCAAACGCTCTACGGACGATGCAATTTGCTCCACCCTCCACCTGGCTCTTACCCACCTAAAAAATAAAGACTCCTATGTTAGAATGCTGTTCATTGACTTCAGCTCGGCATTCAACACACTAAGCGGAAGACCTCAGTCAGTCCGTGTCGGCCACAACACCTCGAGCACTACAACACTGAGCACAGGTGCCCCACAAGGCTGTGTGCTCAGCCCGCTGCTCTTCACACTGCTGACCCACGACTGCACTGCCAAGTTCAGCTCCAACCACATCATCAAGTTTGCTGATGACACAACAGTGGTAGGTCTCATCAGCAACAACGATGAAACGCACTACAGAGAGGAAGTGGCACAGCTGGCTGAATGGTGTGGCACTAACAATCTGTCCCTCAATGTGGAGAAGATAAAGGAGGTTGTGATGGACTTCAGAAGAAACTCCGTTGACCACCCCCCACTGACCATCGACAGCTCGACTGTGGAGAGAGTCAGCAGCACTAAATTCCTGGGGGTGCACATCACAGAGGATCTCACCTGGACCACCAACACCATGTCACTCTCCAAAAAGGCACAACAGCGCCTACACTTTCTCCGCCGGCTGAAAAGAGCAAGTCTCCCTCCACCCATCCTCACCACATTCTACAGAGGCACCATTGAGAGTGTGCTGACCAGCTGCATCACTGTCGGGTACGGGAACTGCAGTGCTACTGACGGCAAGACCCTCCAGCGGACAGTGAACACAGCTGCAAAGATCATCGGTGCCCCTCTCCCCTCCATCCTGGACATCTTCCTTACACGATGCTCCAGCAAAACCAACAGCATCGTGAAGGACTCCACCCATCCCTCCCACAGTCTCTTCCAGCTCCGCCAGACTGCTCAACAGCTTTTTCCCCCAGGCTGTGAGAGCCCTGAACTCAAACCACCCCGCCCCCCTCTGAAACCCCATGCAAACCCCTACCTGCTGAAACATGGAAACATGGACCACCCCCCACCCCAAATACCAAATCCCCCCCCCCCCCCAACCTTACCACAGCAAAGAAAAAACTGTATGGAACTTTTTTTGTGTTCCACACTCTCCTCTATGTGCACTAGACACTTACACACACTGCTGCGTGTACACAATCCCACAAAAGACTGAGCAATATATGCATGTTTACATGCTCATGCACTACAAATCATCCTGCTCTGTTCCCCAACCAGCTGCTGACTCACAATGTCTCTCTTTGCACATGTACAGTATTTGTGAAGCATTCGTATAGTTTGTATTTTTTATCTTTTATTTTTTAGTTTGAACATATTAAGGTTCTGCAATATATAAATATATTGTGGAAACTTATATTCCTGTAGAGTTGCTTTGCAACGATTTGTATAAATAAACTTGAATTGAATAGTTTGTATAGGGTAAATATTTATGTGAAGCATTCGTATAGTTTGTATTTTTTATCTTTTATTTTTTAGTTTGTATAGGGTAAATACTTGAACTTGAACTTTTCTCAGAATGGAGAAGTATCTGAGACAGTGTTCATATAAACTAGTATAAACCCCATGAAGCCTCATCTGATGTGATCACTCACTCTTGTTTTCCTGTCGGAGGGGATTTTCATTGTTTGGGTGGCAGTAAAAGACTCTGGGATTTGTGGCACTGGAATAACAAACAGAAGAACATACCGCAGCAAGCTCACGCAGCAGGAATGTGGCAGGAGAAAACATGTTTCCTTTACAGGAAAAAACACTGATTCTGCTTCCTGCTCTGATTGTGCTCTTATTCTATTGAAAACTATATGTATATAATCATCTAAATTGAATAACTTGCTCTTAAATTTGAAACAGCTTGTTGAATAACAAGGAAGTGAAATGGGTTGCAAGTGCTAAAGCTCTAGTCTTTCTGTTATTAAAGGAATAGTTCATCCAAAAATGTAAAATTGCTCACCCTCAGGTCATCCGAGATGTAATTGAGTTTGTTTCTTCATCAGGTTTGTAGAAATGTGTCTCTGCATCAGTGTCTCAGTAATGGATGCTCTGCAGTGAATGGGTGCCGTCAGAATGAGAGTCCAAACAGCTGATAAAAACATCACAATAATCCACACCACTCCAGTCCATCAGTTAACATCTGGAGAAGACAAAAGCTGAAACACATCCAGCATCAAGATGTTTTTAACTAAAACACAAGTCCATAATCCATAATTCCATCCAACAAAAATGTTCTAAGAATGTTGTGTTTTGGATTTGACAGCCTTTGAAGAATAGTTTTTTTTCTTGGTAACAACATTAAGGAAACAACTCACATTTTAGACATTAAAAACATCTTAATGCTGGATGTGTTTCAGCTTTTGTCTTCTCCAGATGTTAACTGATGGACTGGAGTGCTGTGGATTATTGTGATGTTTTTATCAGCTGTTTGTTCTGACGGCACCCATTCAGAATCCATTGGTGAGCAAGTAAATAAACTTGCATTTATAAAATGCACAACCCTCAAAGACTAAAAGTGCATTGCATTATGGGAATGAAATGTGTTGCAAGCGCCGTCTCAGTCCGTCTATTATTGAAGCACAGTATATTTTGTCTGTTTCAGTTTTGTGATAATTTCAGAAGCGTGTGACTCATTCTGCGGCTGGAAACTCGGAACAAAGCGCCGCTCAAAAGACTCATTGTTGCAGAACTTCATTTGTGGAAATGCGACCAATTAAGCTGTCAGGTTCACGTTCTGAAATTACATTCTGTCATCGCGCTCGCCTTTAAGGAAGTGTCAGGGCTGCGATCTGTGCCGTTCACGAAGGGAAAAGGACCAAACAAAAGCTTTCTGCCTCATTATTGTCGCTCCTCCGTGGCGTTTGGTTTCTGCAGGGTTGAAGCGATGCAGGTGTGTTTTCCGTCACACGGATGAGCTTGGGTTTGTGCAGTAATTGCACTGACAGCGAGTCGCCCCAGTGCATTCTGGGTTAAGCGCTTTGCTCTGAAACACAGTAATGATGGAGCAGGACTGTGATCATGATAAATGTGCTGATCCGGGGTCAGGCCTCCATTGCCTTCATGAATTGCACACGTGTGTGTTTGTGTTTGACTCCTGTCTCCTGTCAGGTTCTGCATCAGTTGAGGGGAAATCTGCTGGATTTTGGAGAACGGATTTAAACCCAGGGATTTTCAGTCATTTATGTGACATGGACCCCCAATTATGATCATCCTCATGTCAATCAGTGTTATTTTAGCATCACTGAGGTGCTATTACAGTTTTTATTAATATTTTTAACTAGTTTTTTTATTTTTTTAGTTTCCATTTTCATTTTAAATTGTATTGAAGGTTTTCCTTCACAATTTGCTATGTTTTTTTTAATTATATATATAAATTACTTTCTTTATTGGTTTTAATATATCTATATAATTTCTATAAAGTTTTATTTTACTTTTAGTTCTTTCTTTGGCAATTATTTGAAATAAAATGTTTCGTTTTAAATTAGTTTTTTTTATTTTTAGATTTTCCATTTTCATTTAAAATTGTTTTAATGTTTTTGTCATTTTTATTAGATTTCTTTATTATTTTATTTCAATTTTTTTATGTTTAAGTATGATAACCCTGATGTTAGACAGTTCTATAATTTCATGGATAAAAACCCAATTTAGACTAATTTACAGTAAATTGGTGTACTATATATACTATACTAATTTATAAATGTTTAGTGTATAAATAGCTTATAAAAGTAAGCTGAAGTTACAGTAGTTTTTTTCTTCTTTTTACTGTATTGTTAGGGGCATTATTTATTTATTTTAATATAATTTTTACTTGATTATTTTAATATAATTATCAGATTATTTTAATTTACTTTTTATTATTTATTTCCTTTAATATATTTTTTTAGTTTATTTTAGTTTATTTTTATTTATTTTAATATATTTATTTATTTACAGTATGCTTATTCATTTGATCATTTTAGTAGTTATTGATGTATTCATTTTTTAAAATATCATATTTATTTATTTAGAGTGATATTTTATTTTAGTTTAGTTTTTTTCTTAACCCTGTTTTTCTCTAAACTTTTCCCTGCAAAAAAAAAAGCTTTTCTTACTTAGATTTTTTGAAACAAGCAAAATAATCTTGTTTTCTGTTTGAAATAAGATTATTTTGCTTGTTCTAAAGAAAAACTCACGTCTCGTCTAGAAAATCCTTCTTGATTTAAGAATTTTTAGATATCTTGGCTGGAATCAAGACATAAAATCTAAGTAAGAAAATAGTTTTTTGCAGTGTTGGAAACCCCTGCTTTGACCGACCTGTGGTAGTTGAGTGTTGGAAACATGCTTAAAAGTATAGACATTATTTTGCAATTCCATTTGGTACCGCATAAAAACAACACTCTTTACCTGTAAACATGGTAAATGTTTCCAACGAATCATCATCATCAAATTAGCCAAAATACTGACTGAACTAACACATATATGAATGATGGTTCAATTTTGAGGACTTTGACAGCTTTGGCTTAAACTGGATGTTTAATAAGTGCAGTATTTTCCTGTGCATTCGTGCCGCACCATTCCTGAATTGTTTGTGCATTGTTATTTATCCGGAATATTCTCTGGGATTTGATAATCCGGGGTGGTTTTCCTGTGCGGATCAATGCAGGCGTCGATCCATCTACCTGTCTTAGACTAATAGCAAAGAGCCACTTGGTATTTCAGAGCTGATGAGTCCCATCGCCGCTCCCTTTGTGGCCTTAAATTGGACGGGGAATAGAGTGGCATTAGCCGCGCCGCCCATTAGCAGCTCATCAAGCCTCTCAGCTACTTTTCATTAAGTTCTATTAGAAGCGCGGGGCATCTCGCTCTCGTCTCGCCTCCCGCTTGAGCAGAAGAGAATGAAAGAGAACAAAAGTGAGTCTCCTCCATCATAATAAAAGATCATGCTTCCTCGTTATTGCACTGCCGCTTCCTGCACGATCCGCTCTGATCGTAATTGCTCTGAATCTTGTGTTATAGCGTTCTGAAGCTCAAAACAAACACTTCATTTCTGTACATCAGGGATTCACAAACCTTTTTGTCAGCCGAACGCCTTAGACATTAAATATTTACTTCAAGCCCGCCTGAGATTTTAAGTTAATATTTAAATAATTTTCATGAAACATCCGAATGTTCGTGATTCTCTGAAGTCTTTTAATGGTCACATGACATGCAAGTAAATAGATAAAATATTTATTTTTTTAGTTAATGTTTTATTTTGACTTTGTGGCTGGACTTTAAAATGAACTCAATCCTCTTTTTATTGGAATTAAATGTATTATTTTGTTCCTAGTCCACATTAAT
>NC_136722.1:25447500-25515000 GCF_936440315.1 Barbus barbus | reverse complement strand
ACAGTTTTTTTCAGCTCCTTACACAGAATCTTTCCTTGTCACAGTTTCTGAAAGCTGACTCTCAGACAGCAGAAACACACGTTTTCAGTTTCATAAAACACTTTTTGCTAAACACAACACACAGTTCTCTATGTAACACACAGGAATTAATATTATGGCAAAGGTGTTTGTAAATGATTGCTTTTGAGATGTGTTTGTGATGTTTTGAATGCAGCGCTTCATTTTGCAAGAGATGCGAGGCATTTTGCATTTTGTGTGCAATTCTTGGATTTGTGTGTAAAGTTTTGAAAAAAAAAACGTGATATTTTGTCATAACTTTCAGAGAAAACGTTCATAGAACAACATTCTCAGAATGTCCTTATGATGTTATTTGTACTCTGAACGTTCTACGAATGTTTTTTGTAACCTTTAAATAACATTTGAATCACAAACTGGTTCTTCGTTAAAAATAAACATTCAAATAATCAGTGCTGGGTAGATTACTTTTGATTGCTCATATGCCACATTGATTTAAATAGGATAATCTTACATTTACATTTAGTCATTTAGAAGATGCTTTTATCCAAACGAGGACAATAGAAGCAATCAAAACCAACAAAAGAGCAATAATATACAAGTGCTATAACAAGGCTCAGTTAGCCTAACACTGTACATGTAGCAAGGTTTTATATTTATGTTGTAAGAAACATTTTAGTATCCTTTAAATAGAGTTATAATCAAGAAAACTGGGCATTTTAACATTCACGTTTGTAGAGCATTAGAAGTAAACGTTATATTTTGGGTGAAAATCTCATTTCTCTCTTAATGATCTCAAACCGTCCAGTCATTCAATCACTGATATCTGCTGCTCATTAAAACCGTTAACGACTGAGAGAAACGTTCAGTCGTCCTGAGTTTAGTGTCAGTCGAGTCTCAGATGTTCTGACCAAACTTCTTGGATGTTCTGTTATCAAAACAAGATCATTATACTTCACTAATACTAAAATTATAAAAAAAAATGCTACTTAAAATAAGAAATAACTGAAATAAAATATAGAAAAATATATTGTTAATTACATCAAAATCATTGTTATTATATTTAATTATTTTATTTTATTTCCATATAATTAACTAATTTTATTTCAGCTAGTTGCCAATGCAACATTTCTCCTTTTCATTTAGTTTCTCTTGCTGTACTAAAATAACTCAAGCTAAAATGTAAATAAAAATGATAGACACATAAATAAGTAAATATGTAAATAAATAAATGTACAAAAACTACTTCAAATTAAAATATTAATAAAAAATCAATGATATTAAAATAACAGTGGGTGAAAAGTAAAGAGTTGTTTTTTGTTTTGCCGAAAGTCTTGAGTCTGGTCTGTTCTGAGGAAGACTTGTCTTTATCTCTTGCTTTATTTTCAGCCGTAATCTTGATGAATGAATGATGAAAGCATGAATAAACCACGCGGCTGTTTTTGCACTTCTGACTTTATGGTGAAATATTCAGACGCCATTCTTGTCCGAGGGCATTTTAATGGAGGCGGACAGACGGGTGACAAAAGATGCTGTTAGAAACGTCTCTGGAGTCGCTTTCGGTCTGGAAACGCTTTCTCTTACAGTCATCTTCATGCATGATTCAGTCAGGTGAGAAAACGGCCGATTCCTGTGATCCCCGTCATCTTAATTAGCTCTGGCAGGTCTTAATGAAACGCACGTTTTGTTAATTACAGCGTAAGGGTGGGTTTTGTTTAGCGGCGGCGAGTGTGATTTGGCACATTAACAAGGGGATTTGTCTTTGGGTGCTTCAGCCCAGCGCTGAATAACCACCACGGCACGCTTTAGCATAGATTGCACTCAAACACTCATTATATCTCCAAATAAACTATAACTCAAAAAACTTGCGCTTATTTCAGATAGTTTTCATTTGGTTTAACTTGATACCAAAATAACAACCTTGAATGAAAACCATATATATATATATATATAGTAATAAAAACTAAAATTGAAAATACAAATATAAAAATGTATTCAAAATATTTAAAAATAATAAAATGCTGATCCAAAATCAGTATCACAATATGGTTATTTTTGTTATAAATTCAACAAAGAAATTATTTAATGAATAATTATATGCATATCTTCAGTGCAAAAAGTCTTGTTCTTCCTCTGAATGTTTTTTTGTTGTAATAATATTTTATGAAATAAAAATTGTATGAATAATTTTATTTTTATACTGTTTTGCATTTCAAGTACATTCTTAAATCAAGAAACATTTCCTTGAAATGCAAAATGATAAGATATTAAAGCTGGTTTTCTGAGAAATAATATTATATATTATATATATTATAAAGTAAAATTCCCATTACTGAAATAACTACAAATTTTATTGAAGTATTATTTATTAATTATTACTATTATTATTACTTGTTTTTTTATTCATTGTCAAAATTCATTTGTACTTTTATGAATTATTTTATTTAAAAAAATAGTTTTACCCGAAATTATCATTACTGTAATGCAAATAAATAAATGAATAATCTTTACTGTAATGCATTATTTTATTTTATTTTAGTATTATTTAATTTCAAAATGCATGTGGCTTTATGCTCACAACTATTTTTCAATGAGTACTAAAAAAAACATTTTCAATTATAAAAAAATCTAATTTTACCCCAAATTCCCATTACTTACATCAATCAATCAATCAATCAATCAATCAATAATCTTTACTGTTATGCATTTATTTTAGTATTTAATTTTAAAATGTGTGTAGCTTTATGCTCACAACAATTTTTCAGTGAGTACTAAAATATATTTTTGAAAATGATAAAAAGTGCATTTTATCCCAAATTCATATTACTTTAAATAAATAAATAAATAAGAAGTATTATTCTTTATTTAGAGTCTGGACCCCAGTGTGGCTCTTCTGAGCATCATGATGTTATTCAGAGTGAAACGCAGCGGCTGTATGTTTCTAACAGAGATCATGCGACTGAGACGGCGTTCAGGTGAAGCCGGGGGAAATTAGAAAAGCGGCGAACAAAGTGGCGCAGCTGGATGGAAATAGAAACGTGTTTCTAAACGCTTTCATATTCCTGCTCTATTCTGGCAGAAATTGGTCACAGCTGGTTTGAGCCGAGGTGCCTTTATATTCGACGTGAAAACACTGCGAGGTTAAACAGCTTCTCCAACAGCAGATGTTTCATCCTCATCATAAATGCGATTCGATTGCTTTGGGAAAGCGTTCAATACGAGCGTGTACAACTGAAAACACGACTTAATTCAATCAGAGCACGTTTGCTGTTCATGGCTTTCATAGCAGATCAGATGGATTTTGATGTGTGTATGTATATATGCATGTTTATATGTTTGTGTATGTGTGATTTTTTTTTTCCCCCATTACTGTAATTACTACAATTACAATGAATGTAGGTTATGATTATTATTATTATTAAACATTAATTTTTTTTTTTTTTATTTTTTTTTTATTGTTAAATGGAAATGAGTGTGACTTTATGCCCAGTGAGTAGTAAACTTTTTACCCTAAATTATCATTACTGTAATGCAAAAAATATAATTTTATTATTAATTATATAAAAAATTTGTAAATATTTGATCATAACAATTTTTCAACATGTACTACTACTATTTATATATGTATAAATGATAAAAGATTTGCATTTTACCCTAAATTATCATTACTGTAATGTCAAAAGTGCTTAATTTAATTAATTTTTTTTTTATTTTTAGTATAATTTAAAAAGGAAATATGTGTAACTTTATGGATATATATGCAGTGTATATATATATATATGTGTGTGTGTGTGTGTGTATATATATATATATATATATATATATATATATACATACATACATACACACACACACACACACACACACACACACACACACACACACACCACACACACATACATATATAAGCTGTATTATTTGAAGCATTACTTCAGTTGATAATGTGTGTGGCTTCATGAGTATCATGGTGTCTATTTTGGCAGAGATTGGTCACAGCTGCTTTGCCTTTATTTCTGCCGCATGTAAACGTTTAAACACGAGGCGAGATTAAACGGCATCTCAAACAGCAGATGTCTGATGCCGATCATGAATTCGATGGAATTGCTTTGAGCGAGCGCGTAGGACTGAACTGAATGCGAGCGCGTGTTGGTCTTTTCACGGCAGACGAGATGTTTTCTGAAGTCTGGCACAATGGCGTGAGGGGATCAGTGTGAACGTTTGGCTGCTGTTTTTCGGCCGTCGCCTCCGCAGGGTTCTCTCTCTGTAATGTGAAAGCAGCCGCTCTCCTCTATTTCTGGAGAGCATGGGATTGTTCTCGCTCTCGTCCCTCGAGGCGGCTGCTCTTTCTTCAGGAGGCGTCTCAGGAGAGTCTCTGCGTATCTCGCCGCATCGCTGATGATGACAGAAAGCAGCTTTTATTATTGCGTGGATCATATGCTAAGAAATCTTTATCCTCTTTTGATTTCCCCGGTTCCTCTTAAAGAACAGCAGAGGAACCAGTCGTGCTGCTTTTACAGCCCCTGATCGTCCTTTTATGATCCTTTCTGTCATTTTAGGATATTTTATTCCAAGTTGATTTTTATTAACTTCTGTTGAAATCATAACAGCATTTTGTCTTTATAGAATTTTATGACTTTTTAGGTGATTCTCAACTTCAGATCATATTCACCTCAAAAAGGAAGAAAATGAGGCTTTTATAACCAGTTTTTATTTTATTTTCATTATTTTTTTAAATAAATTTAAATCCTCTTTACTGTAATGCATTTTTAAATTTTACTTTATTTTATTTTATTAAATCTTATTTAAATTGACAATTTAGACTCACCCCATTTTTCAAATGACCACTTATTTTTTATATTTTTATAAAATAATTATTTATTAAAAAAATACATTTTACTCCAAATTATCATTGCTGTAATGCAAAAATATGTAATAATTTATTTAAAGTATTTTTTAAAGTTGAAACTTTTTTTTAAATAATTGTTTAAAAGAAATCACATTTTACCCTAAATACTTGTTTTTTTTTTTATTATTATTTTAAGCATTAAAATTGTGTGGCTCACAATTGAGAGTACTTTTTTATATAAATTATAATTTTTAATGATACTTTTTAAAATATATATATTTTTATTTTAAAAAAACTAACATTTTACCCCAAATTCTCATCACTTTTTAGTACTTTTATAATGAAAAAATTGTGTATTTGATTATTTTATTTTAAGTATTATTTTAATTAAAAATGTGTGCTACTTTGTTCAGACCATTTTTTTAGGTAGTACTTTTTTTTATTTTAAAATTATTTATTGAAATCTAAACTCCAACCATTACTGTAATGCCTTACTGTTTTTTTTTTTTTAGAAAAAAAGGTCAAATAAATTTAAAAATAAATTGAGTATGAAAATTCACACCAATTTTTCAATGAGTACTTTTTACCATAGTACTGTCCAAAATAAGAAACCATTTTTTTATTTTAGGGCCTGGACATGTTTGTTTAGGGTTTTTGTTTGTTTTGTCCTGAAACCTGTTTCCTCCGTCAGACTCTCGGACTGTAGATTTTCCTGAAAGTGAATCTCTGTCTGTGTTTTCCATTATCGGAGCTGCTGTCCTCCAGAATCAGGTGTAAATCTGAGGCAGGTTTATGAAAGAGGGAGTAAATCAGGGATCTTTAGAGATGCTATTAAATCTGCTGGACACACGAGGCTGATCAATACGTCCAGCGCTCGGCCTTAACTTCACGTACATCACACTCAGACTGAGATATGAATCATCTGAACCCAGAATCCTCTCTCTCTCTCTCTCTCTCTCTCTCTGTCTGTTGTTGTCGATGCAGGTTTGTAGGCTTGTTGTATCGTCCGTGTGCTGATTACGTGTTTCTAACGAGCTCCGCTCACATAGCGCTCCAGCAGCTTCCGGTTGCCATGGCTTCAGCTTCCTCCTCGTTAATTAAAGGACGAGTTTGTAAGGTCTCTGATCCTGGAGGCCAAACGAGAGGAAGATTTACTGCATTTGAGAAAACCAACATTGTCTGAAAACACAGCGGCTTACAGTAATACTTACAGTAATACTTACAACAAACAGCAGTCATTATTACTTATGTGACACTGAAGATTAATGTACGTTTATATTCATATAAAGCAGGTTCCAAAAGTCGACACTGACCACACTGAAATCATGTTAATGTAATTTAATTCAATATTTATTCATTTTAATTAAAGCTGGACACCGTTAATTAAACACCGTTTTAGAATTGTGAAAGGTTATGAATAATATACCACATCACTAAAAATCACTAAAACTATTCATTAAATTTTTTAATTTATTTATTTGGTTGGTTGGTTATATATGTATTTATTTAGTTTGTTAGTTTTTTTATTTTTATTTTATTTTTTATGTCAATTAAAGCTGCAAAACACAGAAAATGGCTAAAACCTGTGAAGTGAATTGAATTAAATGTATTTACTGTCCTTTTATTTGGATATATATTTATTTATTTAGTTGGTTATGTTTGTCTGTTTGTTCTAAAAACAAAGTTTTAGAATTTTTAAAAAGTCAGGAATAATATGATATTACTAAAATTACAAGAACCTGTGAATTAATTAATTAGTTTTTGTTTGTTTTCAATTTCAATAAAAATTATAAATATATATAAATATAAATAAAATTATAAAAAATTTGAATTAATGTACAACATCACCAAAGTCACTAAAATCAGGTCACTTAGATTTTTTATTTGTTTGTTTATTTATTTATTTTTTATTTAAATTCCATTTAGAGCTGAAAATATATTTTTTTAAGTTATATTTATAGTTGAAAGTTATAGTAAAATATATTCATATTGACATTTTTATATTTTTAATAGAAGAATTATCACATTTTATTATTGTAATATGCAATACACATGTATAGAAAAGTGCTAAATAGACATATTCTGCTGGTGGTATCAGACTTTAGGACCCTCTATGAATTCAAATAGTCGCACATGTTAGTAATATGTGAATATTCATAAGCATAATATTCATATTCATAATATGTATGACAGTATGTGTTAACGACTTCCTAATGAAAGACACATACGTACACTGAGTGCTAGGAATGAATCTACAGGAAGTGTTTGTGTTTGTGTCACATGCACAGCTTGTTTCTGAAAAATAAAGCGTAGTCCTGATGATGATGATGATGATGATTGTGCTTCATACGGCTGTGTGTGTTTGGTGCTGATGTGTGTTTGAGTGTGTGATGTGTGTCTGTGGTTCAGCTGAAGGTCTGTAGATCACAGCGGTCGATGTCATATCTGTAAAGTAATGGCTGGCCTTTAAGTCAGCAGTAAATCTTCAGAAAAGCCTTGTTCTGCTCTTTAGCAGCTGAATTATTCTCTGCTGACGCTCCAGATCTGCCCTTTGTTCCTCTCAGCACCGGCTCGTCATTAAACATCCTATCACTCGCCTTTCGCTCTCTAATTAATATTTAATGCCGTCTGATTCAAATGGTGTCTGAAGTTGTGTAGTAACATGTTAAACTGAAAAACATTGCTTAAAAAAAGAATAAAAAAAAAAAAAAACGTTATATATTTCTTAGTAATTTCTTATATCTCAGTAATTTATTTATATTTAATATTTATTTGCTAGCATGCATATAAACACTATATATTTTATTTTATTTATTTATTTTATTTCTTTGAGATTATCATGTCTATATATATATATATATATATATATATATATATATATATATATATATATATATATATATATATATATAAACATACATATAGGCTTATTTTTAATTATATATTTTTCATGTATTTATTTATTTTTAGATTTTAGTTTTTTTTTTTCAGATTATTTTATTAAAGCACAATTTCTCCCCCTAGAAAGCAGGTTTATTTTGGTTTGTGCTCAATGTAGGAGTTTGACCTCCCGCTGGAGAATCTGCTCTCTTTCACTGGATTTATAGCTGAACATCATGTAGGCGATTAGCGAATGACTAAATGATTCCCGAACAAAAGTTATTGATTGTATTAACCTTTGTGAAATAATTAATCCGTGTCTGATTAACCTAAAGCCCTCTTAATTCAATTATTAATCGGTCCGGGATAATGTTCAGCTAATTGCACCAATCACACGTTTTCATTGCGGTTCGTTTGAAGGGATCGAGCTGCTGTTCTGACTTCACTGCTGCCTCATCAACAGAAAACAGAGAAATAAGCTTCTGATCAAAGACTGAACTAATATGGAGAGATAGATGGAGGGATGCTAGATGGATGATGGGTGGATAGATGGATGATTAGATGGTATAAGGATGGATAGATGATGGATGGGTGGATGGATGGATGGGTGGATAGATGATGGATGGATGATGGACAGATAGATAGATGGATGGAGAGATAGATGGAGGGATGCTAGATGGATGATGGGTGGATAGATGGATGATTAGATGGTATAAGGATGGATAGATGATGGATGGGTGGATGGATGGATGGATGGATGAATGGGTGGATAGATGATGGATGGGTGGATGGGTGGATGGATGGATGGATGGATGGATGGATGGATGGATGGATGGGTGGATAGATGATGGATGGGTGGATGGATGGATGGATGGATGGGTGGATAGATGATGGATGGGTGGATGGATGGATGGATGGATGGATGGGTGGATAGATGATGGATGGGTGGATGGATGGGTGGATAGATGATGGATGGGTGGATGGGTGGATGGATGGATGGATGGATGGGTGGATAGATGATGGATGGGTGGATGGATGGATGGATGGATGGATGGATGGGTGGATAGATGATGGATGGGTGGATGGGTGGATGGATGGGTGGATAGATGATGGATGGATGATGGACAGATAGATAGATGGATGGAGAGATAGATGGAGGGATGCTAGATGGATGATGGGTGGATAGATGGATGATTAGATGGTATAAGGATGGATAGATGATGGATGGATGGATGATGGACAGATAGATAGATGGATGGAGAGATAGATGGTGGATGGATAGATGATGGATGGATAGATAAATAGAGGGATGTAAGATGGATGGATGGGTGGATAGAAGATGGATGGATAGATGGATGGATGATGAATAGAAGGATGATGGACAGATAGATGGTGGATGGATAGATAGATGATGGATGAATAGATGGATGCATCGAAGATGGATAGATAAATAGAGTGATGCTAGATGGATGGATGGATGGATATATGATGGACAAATAGATGGATGGATGAATAGAGTGATAGATATAGGGAAGCTGGATGGATGATGGATGGATGGATACATGATAAATAAATAGATGGAGGGATGCTAGATGGATGGATGGCTGGATGGATGAATAGAAGATGGACGGATGGATGGACAGAATGATAGTTAGATGACTGTGTGCTGGTCTTGCTGTAGTGAGCAGGAAGCAGTTTGGGTGTGTAGTGCTCGGAGTGATCGTTTGTCTCCTGTGTTTCTCCATCAGCTGATTCACAGGAAGTGAAGGAGGAAGTCCAGCCGTAATACCGCTCGTAATTTCAGCTTCATTTGATTGTCTCAGCGTGTCTCCGAGGCCATATCCTCGCTAAGACTCCGGCTCTGGCTTTCTTCATCCGCCGGAGACTTGCAGAGAAAAGCTCTTCGTGCTCCATTATTTCTCCTCCGTATCAAGCTCAGTAATTTTGCTGCTGTTTGGCTCTTTTTCTCTGAGCTCGAGCAGAAATGCAGCCCTGCGTGTCAGAGTTCAGTGTTTTAATATCTGAGAATAGCACGATGCGGTTCTATTTCATACTGTTTAGATCCTCTGCAGATGGATCGGGCCGCTCGGCGCAGTAAATTAGCCTCGGGCCGCCGGCTTTAGCCAGTTAATTAAATGTGTTCAGAGGAAGACTCCTGGCTAACATCTCGGCGCCGGTGCCGGTCCAGCAGCGGATTATCCCGCTAAACACGGTCCTGTTGAAGCAAACATGGACTCGCTGTGTTTTCCAGGAAGCGCCGCTCATATGTTCCAGCTGAAGACGTTTGGCGTTTGTGTGTTTGAGATTCGCCAGTCAGATGTTTAAGACTGAAATGCCAGATTCTACTGGAAGCTCAAACGTTCTTGCACATAATACAGGCGCTGTCAGAATGCCATCACTTACAAAAAAATATATAATTGAATGTATTTTAATATAATAAAATATATATGTGTACATATGTATTACTTAAACTTAAAATATTACTTAAACTTCCAATTTTCTGTAAAGCTGCTTTGCAACGATTTGTATTGCGAAAAGCGCAATACAAATAAGCTTGAATTGAATATATTATAAAAATATTTTTACTATATTATATAAAACATATTTATTAATTTGTTTAAAAATGTTTTTCATTTATATATGTTTTATATTACATATTTTATTTTTCTATAGAATTTATTTGATATGTCAATTATTATTTTTTTATTTATTTGCATAGTTTATATATTTTTATATTACATATTTAATATTTTTTTCTAATATAATTTATATATAAATTGTAAAAAAAAATTTAATGTAATGTAAATTTTACATTACATATTTATATATTGGTATGTGATTTTTTAAAATTATATATAAATAATGTGTTATTAAATTTGGCATTTATATATTTACATATATATTTATTTTATATATATAAATAATTTATTTACATTTTTATTTATATATTGTATATATTCGTGTATTATTATTCATTTATTTATTTATTCATTTATTATATTATTTACTTACCAAGAATGGTATTTTATAAAGACAGACCAGTCAGTAAAAAAAATCTCTATAATAGCCTTGTCAATGATTTTATATATATATATATATATATATTATATTATATTATTATTATTATTATTATATGTGTATATGTATCGTGAATATATATATATATATATATATATATATATATAAATTGTACAATAAAAAAAGAAAATAATCCACTGAATTATTTATTTTAGATTATTTTAAATGAGTAAATATTGTTCAGTCACATTTGCAGTGATGTTTTTTTTTGTATTTCATTTCAGTTGACAAGTATATCTTGTATATTTGCAGTTTCTCCACAGAATTGTGAATCACCTCACGTTGTTTCGTGTGTGTGTGTGTGTGTGTGTGTGTGTCCTGCAGTGTGTATCAGGTGGTGGTAGAAGAGGAGCGTCCACGTCGCTCTCGGAGAGCCGCTGAGATCCTGCGCTGTTACCCGATTCCCATCCACTTCCAGAACGCGTCGCTCCTCAACTCGCAGTATTATTTCAGCGCAGAGTTCCCGGCCGCTCGCATCCAGACGCCGCTGCCCTTCACCGTCGGAGACAACCGCACCTACGACGGCTACTGGAACCTTCCTCTGCTGCCACACAAGAGCTACAGCGTCTACTATCAGGCCGTCAGCACGGCCAACGGGGTGAGACGCAATAAAACACACAGATCCTCAGACATCAGCTGAGGAATCACTCCTGTCTCAAACTAACTCTAGTGCTAGTAAACTATAATCACAATCTCATCACACATGTGTTTCAGTAACTCTGATTGTCTCTGAAGGAGATAAACAGCCGTTATATGAGAGAACCTCCAGCAGGTAATTAGCAGCCAGTGGGCCGAGAATAATTTAAACGCTGCCCTTTACAACCAAACCAGACTCCATTTGTTATTATTATTTATTGCAACGCACCCTTAAAGTGGAACTTTTTCTCACTCTGATGCACATAAGCAATTAAAATAACAGTATATTTATATATTTTTATATAATTTATGTATAAGCAATATACAGTGTGCCTATGTGTGTGTGTATATATATATAATATATATAAAGACTTAAGACTTTTTAATTTATATATCTCATTTCATTATCATATATATCATAACATTATATGAAAATATCAAAATAATTCATAGAAACACCGAGTAAACAACCTATGACTTTTACAATGCAGATTTATTTAGATGTTATGTTTTTATATCATTTATTTTATATATAAATAACCTATTTTTATTTCTTTATTTTTAGAAATATTTTGTATAATGTTTATAACTTTTTATAATTAATATATTTTATATAGTTTTTCTTCACTGAGTGATAGAATATATAACCCAACAAGGGTTATATAAATACATTTTTGTGTGTGTAAGTGCTTAAAATGATAATGATATAAAGATAATTGACTGAAAGTCTTGGGATTTTAGATTTGAGTAAATAACTTAAGATTCAAGCTGATTTAAAATAACACATCTTCTGTGGCTGTGATGAATCATTGCGATCTGCTCTGGGTCAAGTGCGCTGTGTTTTGGGCTTGTTGCTGTAAAATAATGTGTCCAGCGTTCTTCGCGTCGCATGCTGCTGTTCTCTAATTGCTCCCAATTAGCAGAGCGGCAGCAATTACAGGAGGCAGTTTCTGTTCTCCCCGGTGACGCTGGTTTACAGAGAAACAGGAGAACAGGACTGACCTTCAGCGCTTCAGACGCTCCTCCTCCTCCAATTATTGCCTTTCAGAGCTTCCACATTTATTTGGCTTCTTCAGTGTCTCACACCAGCCGCACTGGATGCTGTGGCGAGGTCAGATGATGGCCTGCTGTTTGCAGATGCTTATTAGCTGGTTTAGAGTTCATGTTTTCTGTGCTGGTGTTGAAGGAACATCTGCAGGAATCTGTGGATCTGGACGAGGGTTCATTACAGTTTTTTTCAGCTACACACATTTTCAAAACTTGGCCTCTTTTTTTGAAAACTTTACACACAAATCCAAGAATTGCACACAAAATGCAAAATGCCTCACATCTCTTGCAAAATGAAGTGCTGCATTCAAAACATCACAAACACATCTCAAAAGCAAACATTTACAAACACCTTTGCCATAATATTAATTCAAATATCTTTATAAATATTCAAATATTCCATGGTACTTTGAAAAACCTAAATAATATAATTGATAATAATAGTGGTAACACTAAGAGTTTGATGATTATATTCACAACCAAAAAAAAAAAGTATATATATAGTGTATAGTTAATATTTTCTTTTATATATGTAGAACACAATGTGCATACAGCGATATAAGACCGTATGAGATCTGGTGCATTAATGTGGCCGGCTGTGTTTGAAGAGGCTGAATTTGCAGGCAATGAAAGTGAAGTGAGGACAGAGTCGCATTAAACGCTCGACTCGGAGCTTCAGCTGTTCACGGATGCATTATTAACACTCCAGTCTAATTGGAAATTAGAATTATCAGCCATCTCTCTTTTTTATATGCAAATTGACCCTAATGAAAAGGCGATCCTTTATTTCAGTGCAGGAGAAGGGAGACAGACGCTCCTCCATAACAGAACTTGTGTGTGTGTGTGTGTGTGTGTGTGTGTGTGTGTTTGCTCTCTGCAGACTCGTGGTAAGGTCAGGTAAAGCGTCTCCAGATCGAGGCTTATTAGAGAAAACGAGCTCCTGGAATCCTGCTTCAGATCAAACCTCTCGTGGCCTTTTGGTGTTTCTCTGCAGAAACGTCACGCACGCTGAGATTTAGAGCGTGTTACGGGTCACAGCGGTCACGGAAAACACGCAAATATCATGGAACAGTAAAATATCAGGAAAATCTTCTTTGCTCTAAAATATCTCATTTTGTAGGGATTTATTGGAGTCATTTGCACAATAATGAGTATAATAGTAATAATATAATTGCTCATTGTTCATGTTAATGCATTAACTAATGTTAGCAAATACAACTTTTAATTTTAAAATTAATTTCTGTTACATAATAATTTAAATTTATTTATTCAAATGCTTGATATATAATTTTTTTAAAGATAGACCAGTCAGTTTAAAATCTACAACAGTCAATAGTGTTATTTTAATATTTTAAACAAAAGTGTTGGTCCCCTTCCTGATTTTTTATTTTTTTGCATGTTTGTCACACTTTAATGTTTCAGATCAAACAAATGTAAATATTAATCAAGGGGGCCAACACTTTTTCACACCACTGTGTATATACCGGTAAATGTTTAAATACAAACATATGCAGCTGCTTATTAAAGAATACGAATTTATGGGTTATTTTAGTTTTTATTAATATTAAATTTTTCCAAACTTTTATATATAATTTATATATTTTTCCAAAATTTTTCCTATTTTTTTATTTTCCTGTTTTAATTTTAATTTTAAAGTTTTAGTGATTTTTGTCATTTTTTATTACCACAGTTAAACGTCTAAATAGTTTTTATTAAATTTAATTTAATTTTAGCTATTTTAGCACATCAAATGAAAGTAAATAAAAATTCAAGATTCAATATGATCTGAGATCAAGAAATGAGAAATGTTGCCTAGGAAGCTAGCTGAAATAAAATAAGTTTAAATTTTCTATATATTCTCAGGTAATAAACAGCACACACCGCGACAAGTTCAGCGCTGGTGCATGATTGTGAAGTGATAGCTTATGATGCATGCATGCATAAATAATTAAATAAATAAATATTAATTCATTCATTCACAGTCGTGCACCAGCACTGAACCTGTTGCGTTTTGTGCTGTTTATTACCCGCGCGGCCCAACCAGATAAATCTCTCTCTTTCACTGGAAACCTGTTTCATTCTCCCGTTTGGTGAAACACTTTCACCAGCGGCATCTTGTTTCCAGTAAAATGTCCTGCCGGTCGTCGCAGGAGTCTGATGGAAGTCAGACCACACAGTGTTTCCATCGAGTGTTTTACGCTCCGACTCTGCAGCAGATTGGTGTTTCTGTGGAGCAGAAGCAGCTCGTGAAGCGTCTCTGCTGAGATTCAGTGTTATCTGGACGCCTTTACTCATTTACTCAATCACCAGCTCTTGTCTGGTTGCATATAAACAGCCTTAATAACAAGATCAATTTACTTGAGAAGCAGAATTGCATGAGATTGTTTTCAGAGAATATATCTTCAATTATGTTCATTTGTTTTATTGTGTTGGTTTAAGCAGAAATCTCACTGTTGTTATTTTAGTTTTTTTTTTTCAATTTAATTTTTCATTTTAATTTTAGTAATTTTGTATGATTTTATAATTGTTAGCTGTTTTTAATGTCTGTATATTCTTATTTATTTTATTACAGTTTTAGTTATTTTAGTACATGAAGAAAATTATATCATATATATATATATATATATATATATATATATATATCCTTTTAGGTTTTTTCCTTTTAATTCTTTATTAATTTAATTTGTATTTATTTATTTTAGTATTAGTTATCAAGTAACATAACCTTGAATCTCACAGAAAAGCTATTTCACCAAGAGACAAAAAATAAACTTAAACTAAAGAAATATTATCTGAAAAACACGTCTTATTTTCTTGTGATTCTTGATATTCTGGTTTTAAAATAAATTGATCTTGTTTTAAGGAATTTGATGTATTTTTACAGGGAAACAGCAAATAGTACAAGATGTTAAAATATATTAACATTAATATCATGATTTTCTGTAAAGCTGCTTTGAAACTTGCACTTGAAATTTAATTTGATAAATTTCCAAGAAATACAGAAAGTGTTCATATAAAAAATATAGTATTGTCAAGATCACAGGTGAAAATAAGTGATGGTTTTGAGGAAATGAAAGTAAAAGCATTCATTAATCTGCAGCTTTTTCCCTCATGTTTCAGAGTTGGTTGTGTTTATGGGTTCATCAGAAGTGAGCTGCTCTTATTACTGAAGCTCATGGGTTTGCATCTCATGTGACACAAAACTAATGCTTTCCCTTTTACCTCTCCCTCCCTCCCTCTCTCTCTCTCTCTGTCTCTCTCTCTCTCTCTCTCTCTCTCTCTCTCTCTGTCTCTCTCTCTCACAGGAAACTAAGATCGATTGTGTTCGCGTGGCCACTAAAGGTGGGTCTGTGTGAGAGTAATCGAGTGCACTGATTGAAACATGTTCTCTAAAGCTGAACAGCGCTGCCACTGATTCCAGCTCGTCTGCAGAAACCACTCACTGCACACTGATCACTCACATATCTATATACTCTATGAAACACAATGCATTATGACAAATAGCCAACGTTTCAGACAGTAGTAAGTAAATAAGCTGTACTTCAGGCACATTTGATCAAGTCAAGATGTTAAAATCATAGCAGATATAGAGCGCAACAGTCTGGAAGTCAAAATCCTTCATTTCCTCCAAATGTGAATTGATTTTTTTTTTTGTGGTAACTTACAAAGACAGAGCTACTGTGAGCCCTGTGGCTGGTAATCGATGGGATATTTTTACATAATTGCATTTAACAGCAGAATTCCTGGTGAAAAACTAAAAAAAACAAAAAATTACCCATGATTCTGCAAAGAAATCTCCACCAATCAGAGGAAATGACAAAATCAGTTTCCCTATGCTCTCAGACTCCTTAATTTATTTACTACTTGTATATTAAAGTAAATCGTAAGTAAATATGAAATAAAACAGAATTACAATATAAGATAAAATGTTTAATTTCCATGAAAACACAAAAATATTACTATTATTATTAATGTTCTTGAAAATAAATATAAAAAAATAATCAATTTACATTTTACATTTATAAATGTATTATTTTAATGTATATTATAAATTACATTTTGCATTTAAATATTTAGCATTTTCTTTTACTGTAATGTGAAAATAACCATGCTTTTAATTTTTAATTTTTTATATCATGGTATTATTAGTTAAAATTAAAAACAGTAATTTTTGCTTGTTTCAGTGCTACTTTAGTAATATCTTCACACAATGCAAAAAAACATGACTATTCTTAATGTTCCTAAAAAATAGGCATAATTGTCTTAATGCTAAATAAAAAAATAAATTCTAAGAAAATTAAAAAATATATATTTTGCATAAAAATGTTTAATTTTCAGTGCAAATAATGGTTTTAGCTTTAATTTATATATCATGGTAATATTCATTTTAATAACTTTATTTGTTTATTTAAATGTTATTTCAGTTATATCTTTAAAAAACTGAAGAGAAAAAAAACAAAGCAAAAAACTAAAACAGAATTACAATAATGTAATATAAGGTAAATTGTGTTTACTTGTCATGAAAACACAATGCAAAAAATCATTACTATTATTAATGTTCTCAAAAATAGGTGTAATTTTCTTAATCCAGAATAATAAATGAATAAATCACACTGGTGCGTCAGTTAAAAGTCCTTGAACCTTTGATTATCTGAAAGCGACGGTAGTTTAATCAGAATGAACAAAGCACATTGTCATTCTGTCTCATTGAAAACGCAATCACAAAATTTGATGTTAAAATGCAGAAGAGCGCGTTTGGATGCAGAGTCTGACGGCTCTGAGGGGAATCATCTCACATCGCGACAGATGGAGAATCACTCCGATATAAACTCAATGGCTTCACATACAGAGATGGTGTTTTTGTGTTTTCTGACCTCTGGTGGACCGTTTCGAGACTTTGGGCGGCAGTTAGCGATGCTCTGGCCTTCTCTCGCCGCTGTTTGTGATTTAATTGAGCACAGATGGCACATAATCTATTTTCCTGTCTACATGCCATGTCTCTAATGGTGTCAAGCCTATTCGATGCAAATGAGAGTTTGTGGCTTTAGTTTTGAAAACAATCGTGAACATGAAACCCATCTGATGCAGAAAATCTGTCCTCTATTGTTTGTCCAAAATGAAAATGCATTGACTAAAATTGGTTTTGCACGAACTATGGCGGCAGTTGCACTCTATACCTGTCAATCATAACACATACAGACAGGTTTTAAACACTATAGGCCATAAATGTCTCATAAACACACATGAAGGGTAGATTTATAGTGTTTTCCACATACATGTCAAAAATATTCATGCAGTAATTCACTGACCTTCAATGTCCAGCTGTTATTACTCACTGAGCATGTGAATAAAGTGTTTCTGTCTTTCTCAAGCTCTTTTCCAAAGCCCTTGTGAGCCGCTGCTCTATGAAACTGATATACACCCTCAATAGTAAGGGTTTGGAACACTACATAGGCAGCATATCTGCTCATTAGAGATTTACATTAGTGTGTTGCCAAGCTAATAATGCAATTCTTGACAAATAAGCATAGAAACAGAAAACACAAATATTGGGTAAAATAATCAATTTATAAATATATTAGACTGTTTTTTGGTAGTTTGTGGTCTTTAATGAAATATATTTAAAAACAATATTTCTCTTGACCGTTTGGCCAGTTGAGTTTAGATTCTGGCAATGACTTTTCTGCAAAGAATACATGAGACGTTAACTAAAACTATTAATACTGTTTTGTTAATGAAATAAAGCCGAAATAAAACAAAATACATTAGATAAAAGTCATAATTATAAGAAAAAAAATCTCAATTATAACATACTGGGTCATAATTATGAGATAAAAAGTAATAATATTAAGAAAAAATGTCACAATTGAGGTAAGGTCAAATTATGAGATAAAAGTCATAATTATGAGAAAGAAGTCAAAATTGAGAAAAATCTCAATTATGAGATAAAAGTCATAATTATGAGAAAGACGTCAAAATTGAGAAAAATCTCAATTATGAGATAAAAGTCATAATTATGAGAAAGACGTCAAAATTGAGAAAAATCTCAATTATGAGATAAAAGTCATAATTATGAGAAAGACGTCAAAATTGAGAAAAATCTCAATTATGAGATAAGTCATAATTATGAGAAAGACGTCAAAATTGAGAAAAATCTCAATTATGAGATAAAAGTCATAATTATGAGAAAGACGTCAAAATTTAGAAAAATCTCAATTATGAGATAAGTCATAATTATGAGATAATGCATAAATATGAGGAAAAAGATCAAAATTGCAACAGTAATAATTGAGATAAAACATCATAATTGAGAAAAAGCCAAATTATGCTATAAAAAGTAATAATTTTGAGATAAAAAGGCATAAATGTGAGAAAAGTGTCAAAATTATGACAAATATATAAAAAAGTCACTTATGACATACCAAGTCATAATTATGAGAAAAAAGATATTTACATTTAGTCATTTAGAAGACGCTTTTATCTAAAGCGACTTACAAATGAGGACAATAGTCTCAGTTAGCCTAACGCAGTACACTAACTGTAAATAAATAAAAACTAAAACAGAAATAAAAAAGAAACCTAAAAATCAACATTTAAAAAGAACGAAAGGTAATAAAAATGACAAAAGCACACAACAAAATGAGTGAGAATGTCAGCAGAATGAGTTGTGAAGTGAAGTGCTGTCTGTGTCGGCGGCTCACGAGCGTCTGTCTGTCTCTCTGCTCTGCATTAATAACCTTACAGATGTAACGATGCCTCAGCATGTCTCTCTCTCTCTCTCTCTGTGCATGTTTGGCTGGATCTCTTCTCTTGTTCTAGCTGCCATTATTGTGACTCAGCTCACCACGCCGTATGTGCGTATCGCACCTGCTGCCGGCGACAACCAACTAACAGGTCAGAACTTCCACCATCCACCTCGCTCTCTGTGTGTGTGTGTATGTGTGTTAAACCATGCCTGTTTCCTGTTTCCTGGCCATGTCCAGATCATATTTCACTCCCAAATGTAAAAAAAAGGAAATATATTATATTTATCATTTAATATTTTTATTTATATAATTTAATGTTTTTTTATTTTTATTGTTGCATTTTGCAAAAAGATTTCGCATTTTCCACAAATTTTCATTACTGTAATGTGAAATTTTCTTATTTATTTTGTTTTATTATTATATTTGCATAAAAATGTAGCATTTTAATTAAATAGTCATTACAATAATGTGAAAATAACAATATTTAGGGTTTTTTTGGTTTATATATCATGGTAGTATTTGTTATGCTGCCCTATATGTATTCTGATTTTTTTTTTTTTTATTATGGTTTTAATGATTTTAATGAGACTCGTTGACAAGAAATTGACCAAAATAAATAAATAAATAAACAAACTAACAAACATAAAACCCAAAGTAAAATATCTGGATGCATTAGTTAAAGTGTTTTAATTTTCTTGAAAATAATGTCACAATAAAAATAAACAAGCATAATAAAGCAAAAAAAAAAAAATTAAATCGCTATTCGTTCTTGTTCTTGTGCTAATTATATTTTTCACATTTTTTATTAAAATTTTTAGGGTGAAATGTGAGCTAGATGTTTTTTTTTATGTAGTGCTGTATGGTATATTTCAGTATTTCTTCCATGTGTATTAGTGAAACCCGTGAGTGTTGTGTAAAGCAGCGTTTGTTGATTCGTTTTAGTCCTGAATGGATGCAGGTTGAAAAGGTAATTGAGGATTTTCAGGGTTACCGTCCGTCTGATGAGCTTCATTTGATCCCTGCTGTTTGCTTCCTGTAGAAGGTCACTTTCCATTAGCTGAATCTGTACGCTGAAAGCACACATTTACTGTGGAAAATAAACACCGGAGCAGGAGTCACTAAATTAGCTCATTTTTATTCAGCACCGATGTCCGTCGAAGGAATCAATATGGCCCCGGCAAACCCGAAACCAAAGGCCGCGGCGTTTGCAATGCATGACAACCACATCCCGCCAGAAAATTACATTTCAATATTTCCTGTTTGTTGAACAGTCCCAGGTGACGCTCTCATGTGCCACTGTGAAATGCAGGATTTCACCTTTCAGTCGTTTCACTGTGGATGTTTAATGATAAAGTGATGTTTTCCACAGATGAACGGTAAAGAGAAACTTGGCTTGTTTTTAATTAACCCTTATATAAGCACATCTTCAGATCACTCACCCATTACTGAATCATTGTGCATAATCATGGATACAGTGCAGCTTTTGATTCTGTTCCTTTAAGGGTTTGCATGTTTGTTTGTGAGCGAGAATGTGATGGTTTCACCTCTGGTCATCTGAAGCGAGGCTGTTTATGCCATATTCGTCCTCCTCCTCGACCCTGCGCTGCAGCCTGCGGCCTGTCTTCAAATACTCTCTCTCACCTCCATCCAGACTGAAGAAACCCAGACTCCAGAATGCAAATGAACATCATGATAATAACTAAAGCCTAGAGAAATGTATGCACTTATGCTAATAATTGGACTCAATTTCTGTTTTCGTTTACATGATTTGCAGAATAAGGCAACAACATTTACATTGAAGTCGACATGGTTTCCATACAGTGGTTTTGTATGTAAGCTTATTTCTGCCACGTGAGAGAAAAAACATGCATTGGTAAATCACAATTATGAGACAGAAGAGTCAAAATTATGACATGACAATTAAGCCATGATTATGAGATAAAAGTCATAATTGTGGTATTAGAAGATACAATTATGAGATAAATGTGAAATTATGGCACGAAAAGTTGAAAATATGAAGTATAAAGTCAAAATGAAGACATGCTAATCAATACTTGTGATAAAAATACGAAATTATGACAAAAAGCGGAAATTATGAGAACTCATAATGGCATTAAAATCCTAATTATGATATAAAAATTTTAATTGACAAGTTGAAATTATGAGATAAAATGTTACTGCGAAAAAACAAAAATGTTACTGATAATCATAATTATAAAATGAAATTATGACAAAGTCATAATTATGAGATCAATTGGAATTATTAGCTAAAACGTCATAATTATGAGATAAAGGTTTGAAATGATGGCATTAAAAGTTGAAAATATGAGATATAAAGACAAAATTATGACATACTAAGTTGAAATTGTGACAACAAAGTGGCAGTTAATAAATAAAAAGTAATCAAGATCAAGTCATAATTATTAGATAAAAAGTTGAAATTATGGCATAAAAAGTCAGTTCTGAGTTAAAAGTCATAACTGTGACAATTATGAGATAAAGTTTGAATTATGACAAGTCAAAATTTCAAGATAAAAAGTCATAGTTATGGCATAAAAAGACATGAGAAGTTGGAATTATGGCAAAAATAGAAAGTATGGCATTAAAAGTCATAATTCTGAAAAAAGTCATAATTTTTATGCCATAATAGTATGTCATAATTTACCAAACCATGATTTTTTTTCTTATGTGGCAGAAAATAGTTTTGTGAGTATCTGTTGGGAAGCAGTTTTTTGTTGTTGTTTGTTGGGAATCACCTGCAGCAAAACAGAAACTGGAGCCCAAACACGGGAACCTGCTCATCTGTCACCATGGCAACGGCAGCCCATAGGCCCGGCTGATGGATGTTGTCAGGCCTTGATAGAAAAAGCGTAGCTGGCAGAAGGAACCGATCTGCGGCCCGGCTCAAATGAGCGTTGCGTCCGCACTATTTTTCATCCTCTTCTCATTTAATGCTGGAAATTGATATTTCATCGGGCACACGGTCGACATGCATCACATTATACAGTAAACAGGCAAACGCGCTCGCTCTGTTTCCCTCTGGCCTCTCGTACGCTCGCTATTCCTCCTCAGTGCTGCAAATAAAGCTGCTTTTAGTCCATTTAGATGACAAACAGAGGAGAGTGATATCGCTCAGATGTTGCTCTTTATGTCTTTGTGACTTATAGTTTTCAGTTATGTTTCATTAAAGTAAAAACTTTGTCTCCGATGTTTTTTCTTACAATTGAAAAAGAAATGGAGAAAAAAGCTGAGATAAGTTCTAATTGTGACAAAAATTATAATTATGGCATAAATTGGAAAAATATTATATAAAAATATGTATATTATATAAAATTATTATATAAAAATGGTAGCGTTTCATAATTGACTATTTATACAATAATTTAGACATATTATGAATTTTTGTAACAGTCAGGACTTTTATTTATCATAAGCAATTTTAGAAAAAAAAAAAACATATTTTTTATTTTTATATATCATATTTAGACATTTTACATCGTAATTGTGACAGTTGTAATTATGAAATAGTCTAAATGTGGAATAAAAAACTGACAATTGAAATAAAAAGTAAATTAAACTTTCTTAGTCTAAATTCCCAAAATTGTTATTGAGAAACAGCTGAGATAAAAAAAAAAAATATATATATATAATATTTATTTACATTCTCTTATGACATATGAGTCTAAATATGGCATAAAAGTCTAAATAAATATGGCATAAAAATTATGAGATAAAAAGTTGGAACTGACAAAAAGTCATATTATGAAATAAAGTCACAATTATGACATAAAAAGTCTAATCATGGCATAAAAAGTCAAATTTATGAGCTAAAAATATATTCCTTTGTCTCAGTTGTCCTTCCTAAAACTGCTTATGAGAAATAAAGCTGAGCTCATTAGATCTTTGGCGTATGTGGTGAGAAATGTTTGAGTTGATATTGAGATCTCTGATTGTATACTTTAGTGTCTGATCTGAGCACAGTTTGAGACATCTTCTCAAACTCCATAGGAGACACATATGAGATTCAGGAGTCTCCATGTTCTCTCATTGCTGTCAAGGAGAAACAGTTGAGGTTTTAATGAGATATCAGTTGTGTTTTCTTCTTTTCTGCAAGCAAAGCTAATCAATGATCAACCGAACAACTAACTTGATTAATCGTCTGCTAATACTAACCTGTTTTATTAACAGAAAGCACAATCATATAAATCTTATTTCACTCATTTGCTGCTAGCAATGTTTTGTCAGTATTGATAATGTGCTGAATATCTGTACGTCACATGTGTTGTGTTTTTATCATAAGATCACAGTGACTCTCATTTCAGCCATGATTGTCTGGATTTCCTGTTCCAGGTGCTGCGACCCTGAAGCCTGATGCCGTGGAACCCGAGAAACAGACGGATCACACGGTGAAGATCGCCGGCGTCATCGCTGGCATCCTACTCTTCGTCATCATCTTCCTCGGCGTGGTGCTGGTCATGAAGAAACGGTAAGAGAGCTTCACTTCTGTTCAACAATATTTAATCTGATTAACATGAAATTGTGTTTAATTCCTTTAAAGCTGAAGTGTGTCATTTAAGCATCACCGCACTCCCACCATCTGTCAGTCAAATAGATAGCCCCGCCCCCAAACTCACGTCATTGGCTGAGAATGTTCTGGAAGCATCACAGTGTTGATTCAAAGGGCCAATGACTCGCTAATAAAAACTCTGAACAGTAAGATACCATTAGACAACATTAAGTACTTAAATATGGGAAAAATGATTATCAAGTAATAATTATGATTTAAAAAGTCATAATTATTAGTGCGTCAAATTTTTGAAAAGGAATATTTATAAGATAAAAGTCATAATTGTAAAATAAAAGTATCAATTATGAGATAAAAACCTTATAGTTGGGACAAAGTTATTATTATAAGATACAAAGTTGAAATTATGACATGAAAAGTCAAAAATGTGACTAAGCATAAAAAGTCATAATTATGAGACGCAAGGTTGAAATTTTGACATGAAAATTTAAATGTATAAGATTAAGTTATAATTTCGACAAAGTATAAATTATGAAATAAAGTAATTGTGACCACTGAGATAAAAGAAATCTAAATTGTCATGAAAGGTCATAAATAGAGTCAAAATTGACATACTAAGCAATAATTGAGATAAAAAGTTGAAATTATGACAAAAATAGAAATGATGAGATAAAAGTTATAATAATGAGATAAATTATTAAATAAGAAGTCAATTGTGACAAATGAGGTAAAAAGTCAAAAATATGACATAATAAGTGAAATAATGAAACAAAAAGAAATGACATGAATTTGAAAATGTGAGAAAAGTCCAAATTGACATACTACACTGAAAAAAACAATAAAAAAAATTTTAAGGTAAGTGTTTGCAAACAATTTTAGCTACATTTAAAAAAAAATTGAAAGTTAGTCAACTACATTTTTTATTTAAATGTAGCTAAAATAAATTGATTGCAACCACTTACCTTAAAACAATTTAGTAAATTCAATGAATAATTTTTTCAGTGTAAGCAGTAATTGAGATAAAGTATGATGACAGTCAACATTATGAGATGAAAAGTCATAATTGTGACTTTAAATCTTACATAACGTGACTTGTAATTATGAGACAAAAAGTTGAAATTAATTTATGCTGCACTTAGGGATGTAACGATTACCGGTTTGACGATAAATCATGATAAAATTCCCCGCGGTTAGTATTACCGTTTCATATTTTAATTATCATTAAAACCGTATTCGATTACCGTGATTTAAACAACTCGCGATAAATAAATACTGTCCAGCATAAAGCAGAGTTTTCAGTAACAGTCTCACGAGCGCACGGCAGCACAGTAGTTTCGTTCTGAGTGAAAACAGGGCGGAAAAGCTGGGAGGTTTTAAAAGAGTGCTAAGGGAATTATACAAATTAATATATCAATGAATTAATTATATGAATGTTCCTCTGAAGGTTCGGACTGTCTTCAGAAACGATTTGATGGCATTTTGTTCTCATCATCGCTCCATGTAATACCTAAAGGAAGTGTTCGCGGAGTTCACAGGAATCAGCTGTAATTCAGCTTTTCCGTATAAAGCGCCACCTGCTGTCAGAGAGTGGATTTACAGACACTTATTTACATTCAGTCTGTGTGCAGTTTCTGTCTGGCCAAAAAATTGACCAAATTTGCATGACCTGCTGTAAATTTTAACCGGTTGATGAAAAACAAACTTATGTACATTTAAACAACTCAGATATGCTATATAGAATTATTTATGGAGCAGATAAAATACATATAATCATTTATTAATTATCATTTTAATTTAACCCTTTTCTTTAAAGGCTGAAATGTGTGGTCTACCTTTATGTTAAACTTTATCAAAGCTTTATTTGAACATTTACATTATTTATTTGAACATGCTATTAAACTGGTGTCAGTCAAATTGTCATTTAAAATCCAGACCTCACTGGTAATGTTATTGTTTTAGTGATTATGCAAACAAAAAGTCATTTTATTTGCTGTTTGTTGATTTTTAAGTATGAAACTTGGTGAAGTGATTTATGTATCGGTACTTTTTGAACATCTCCAGCACATTTTAACAATACCGTGATAATACTGATAACCGTGATAATTTTGGTCACTATAATCGTGATTAGAAATTTTCATACCGTTACATCCCTAGCTGCACTGCACTCCCACCGTGTGTCAATCAAACAGGTAGCCCCGCCCCCAAACTCACGTCATTGGTCGAGAATATTTTGAAAGTGTCAAACTGCCATTGATTCACTTACAGTGACTGTGAACATTAAAATACGAGAATGTTTTTGAACGTGGGATAAAATGACACACTTCAGCTTCAGAGAGCTGTTATATTGCTCCTGTACCGTTTAGAAATCTTCCCATGCCATGGTACCATCCAATGTGCCCATGAACACATGAAAGTCAAATGAGTCAATGCTGATTTTATGTTCGCTTTTCAAACAGCCCCTTTTGTCAACTGAACACAGAATAATTGATTTGATCGCTCTGATAAGCACCATTACACGGTTTGTGGCACCAATACATGCTGCCTGATGAAATATTAATTTTTTCTCCCCGCGCTGCTCTCAAACAAACGGCATCGCTTTAATGACCCGGCGACGGGAAATAGCACAAATATTTTCCAAGCTTATCTTGTGCAGAAAAAAAGAAAAAAGCGAAAGAAAAGCAAGATAAGAGAGAAAAATTGATGAAAGGCGCTTTTTTTTTTCAAAGAGAGGCCCAGGGCGCATTGCTCCGGGCGAGTTTACATTAGATCCGTCCTCAGCTGGAGTAAAAACCCTTGTTCAAACAACCCGACTCCAGTTCTGTTTTACATTCAGAGCGTGTTTTCAGTGGTTTCAGATGTAAATTGAAGGAAGGGCCAAGTAAATATGTTTTTAATGAGAGTCATTACCTTCTCAGAATAAGGGTATTTGTCTCTATTGATTTTGCTGTTGAGCCTCAAAATGGCCAAACATTTGAAGAGGGATGCCTTCATTTTGCTGACGAGGTGATTTCCGTTGTATGCATCGCCCGGGCCGTTTTTAGAGTAATGACCTTGGCATCGCATGTTAAATCTCTGCGTAATTTGATGAGATCCATATCCACAGACATCAGTAATTGAGTCAGGACTGAGTTCACTACAACTAATAAACTTAGAGCGCTAGAATTGCTATTGCAGCTTTGTTGCAGAATTGAAAACCTGAGCCCAAACTCACCACTCCTGCCTGTAACGAGAGCTAATCAGCCTGTTTCTTACCGCTCTCTGTCCTGTCCTCTCTCTCTCTCTTCACCCTGTACTAGACCTTTGATGCGAATGAAAATGAAGCTGTGAGAGATTGAAGTGCAGTCTCATTAATGAAACACAAGCTGAATGAATTAGTGTAAATTGTTCTTGCATAAATGATTGCGTTCGATTCAGTGCAAGCTTTTTGTGCGAGAATGTTTGCACAGAATTACTTCATGAATGAGGTCTAGTATTGATCGATATTTGACAAAACGTTGAAAAGGTCTGTCTAGAAAAGTTCAGGCCTCGTTAAAAAAGCACAAGAATTAAGAAAATTAGAAAATTATTATGTTAATGTTGCATTAAAAAAAGAAGTGCAGTCTCTAAATGCATTTGTGTTCATGCAAATATTTATGCATACACTGTTGCATTCATTTCAGTGCAACTATTTATGTAAGAATAGTTTAATCAGGAATGTTCTTTTTTTCAAGAATGAGGTCTAGTGTGATGTGTTTAACGTGTTTCTGGACAAATTCAGTAAACCAAAGACTCCAGAAAACATGAAAGAAATGATGAGAAAGTCAAAATGCTAAGTCGTGATTATGAGATAAAAATGTCATGTTTATGGAATAAAAAGTCAATTATGAGATACAAAATTCGAAATGATGGCATCAAAATGTGAAATTATGAGATTAAAGAAAAATCGAGGTTATGATATACTAAGTCATAATTATGAGATAAAAAGTCAAAATTATGACATGCAGAGTCGAAAATATGAGATAAAACGTCAAACTATGACATACTAAGCAGAATAATAATTGAGATAAAAGAAAAAAGTGAAAAAAAAAACAGTCTCATTAATGATACACAGTGTAAATGCATGTGTACAAAAACTAAATTAATAATTCACAAGATCATCACAACATATTTTTGTGTAACTTGATTTTTTTATTTTTTATTTAAGAATTATTCCACATTCAACGCGAGCTGAATAAGTTTGGGTAAATCGTTTGTAAAGCCATTATGCAAGTGAATGCATTATTCAAAATAAATAATTTTTAAAAATAAATAATTGGTATTTACAGTTAACTAAAAATAATAGTGAAAAACACACCTAAATGTTGAGCTGCAAAGAAAAACAACAACAAGTATAAACCCAACATATCTGCCATCAGCCCTTTCCAAGGTATCAATTATAATTCCTTATATCTTAAGAAAGGCTGATGGCTGAAATGTTGGTTTTATAAATAAATAAGCTTAAGAATTTGAGTTATTAGAGTAATTCTTTTTTTTTTGATTACCTCACAGCCTTATTCTCATTCGCACTGAATTAACTATGATGTCTGCACTGATGTCTGAGAACGCCCTTAATGAGATGTTAATGATATTACTAGTGACAGCCAGACCCACATCATAGGCTCCGCCCACAGCTCCGCCTCACATAACACACACACAGAGGCAAGCAGAACAGGCTCACAGTCACTGGAGTAACGTGTCACGTGTGTCACCATATCAGGTTTTGTTCATTTTTCTATATTTTCAGACATTAATATTTTTACTTTTTCTTTCCTTCCATTTTCATTCCCCCTCCACCCCTTCCACCACTGCTTTTGCCCTTCCACCCCACTCGGCAGAAGATCCTATCACTCCTACACTTACTACCTGTAAGTAACCACTTTGTGAAAACTAGTTGCAGTGCTTTCTCTTCCACGCCTCTTTTGATATTCCATGCATGATTCCAAACCCAGTGACTTCCTTCCTTCCTCCCTTCAAACTGCAGCCCGGCCGGACCCGCGTCCGCCGCCGCCGCTATGTGCTTTTAATGATGGATGCTAAGACCAAACCAAACCCTGGAAATTGCTAAACTCGGCTTTTTGAATCATTCATCACAGCGAACTCTGGAAATATGGTAATTCCTCTCTGGAGGAGGTTCTCTTTGCTGCTGTGGTTTGAAGGGGAGGATCTGATCCGATCTGATCGCTGATGATGATGAAAAATTCCCTTAGAGCTTAAGAAACTGCATTGTGGAGCTCAGAAGTCCAGTTTTCCCGGCAAAGGGAAAGCCGGGCCTTTTTCCATCGGAACGAACCGATCCCTCGGACGCACGAATGCAGGCGAATGCGGCGCCTGTGTCAGTGCATCGACCCGCACATCAGCCCCGATTCATCGCTTTAGTTCCTTTCTCTCCATGTTTATCTCAGTTCTGTTCTGTTCAATTCTGCATGAGTCTGTTAAGTGCATGTTAATCATCATCATGTGTTACACACACACACACACACACACACACACATGATCTGATTAGACAGAAGTTGATTACATTCTTCAAACATGTACAAACGTCATTAGATACAAAATATCAAATCAAGTGTCAATTATTTTAAAAGCAATCAAACGTTTTTTGGTTAGACATGATAAAACAATAGCTCCAGAGTTTGTCATTGTTCATGTTTATAGATATTAGAGACACTTGATCTGATGAAGGACATTTATAATTAAAATAGTTACATGTAACTTGTATGTTGAAATACATGTGGAATATTTGTATCACTTACAGTAAAGTCCCATTAGTTAACTTTATTTACATTTGTTACAGTATCTTAACAGTTACATCTTTTGATTTTAATAATGTGCATTGAAAAAAAAATGTTGTAGAAACAATTTTTACTCCGAAATTGTTAGTTAATTTCTCAGATAATAACAAAAAATGGCAAGTAACACATTGAATTAAACATGAAGGTTAAACTAAAATAGTGTTATTTAAAGTGTTATTTTTTTATATATTATTTACAACGTTTTACAGTATATTAGTAAATGTTAAATTTAACATTAATTGGATAGTTAATTTTTAGATATGTTATACTTGGATTATAGACTTATTTGAACATCTGAATGTTATTCATTAGATACAAAATATCAAAACAAGCGTCATTTATTTTGCTCATGCATCATTATTTTTTATAAACAATTTCAAAAAATATTTTTTACAGTGTATTAGTAATTGTTTAAATTAAGTAAGATCAGTTTTTTTTCATAGTTAGTTCTTGATAATAGTTAATGTGAACAAATGGAACCTTACTGTAAAGTGTTGCCCTCTTAGTAAAGTTTGTTGGTGTTGCGGCATGAATTAGTGTAGTTTATTTTTAGAGGACTCCGCTGACAAATATGAGATTTAATCTGGTTTCTACACGCTGAGGGATTTCTTCAGGGCTTCAGACGTGACATTCATGGAGTAATGTGTTTGTGTGGGGATTCAGAGCCTCAGCCAGGATTAGAATAAGAGCGAAGCAGATCTGGAGTCTGTTGATCAAATCCCCCGATATGACAAGATCTCCTGCATTTATAACTCTCACTATATTTGGACACAGATACTGCAGCATATTCCTCTCCGACTGAGCACTCACAGCACAGATCTGGATTTACATTATCATCCGTCTGGTTTTGTGCAAAATCTGTCAGTTTACATTTACATTCATGCATTTTACCGACGCTTTTATCCCGAGTGACTTACCTAAAGAATAACAGTAAGAAAACAACATATTTAGCCAGGAAACGTCTGTTTTCAGATGCAATGCAAGGACGTCTTTGAAGAGTTTTTGTCCTAAACCAGAGTAAAGAGTCTTTTTAATCTGTTCACAAAAAGATTCATTCACTGATTTGTTCAACAAGACACAGTTTGTTCATTATGATGCTCAAACACTCTTAGATGAATCTTAATAAGGCATAAGACTTATTTCAATCTTTTCTGTGAACAAATTCAGTAAACATTTGTGCAGATTACATATTCATGCCAGAGACTTTTCTTCATGAGTCACTGAATCATTCAAATTGATTCAGTAAAAAGCACCATTCATTTGCAACTGAAAGTATTCTTATGCATTAGTAAAATATCTTATTAAAATCGCATGTAAGAGACTTCAGTAGCACTTAAGCATCATAATGAACGAATGATCATTCAGAATGATTTGTTCACTTGAAGGATTTGTTTAAACGAACAAAACACCACTAAAATCTCACTGCTCTAAAATCCTGCTCGACATACACTTTTAGATTTACTTTGAAACCATTTTCACTCATAAATTTCACAAATAATACAAATAAACCAGTAATATCGAATTAAACTAGTAGAAAACCTGAACTGGTATTTTCTTGTAATGTGTACTTCAGTAATCAGTATAGTACAGTGTAGTTATTAATTAAATCTCGTGATTTTATCTGTGATCATGTCGTAGCATTTTCTCCATTTAACATGGACAGACAAACTCATCATGTTAAAACAAGTAAAAGAGATGTGAAAGGACAGATTAAATATTCGAAAGTTAGACATTAAAAGTGTATTTTGCCTTGTTTTAGAGTTGCACATAGCTCCTGCAGTCACATAAAGACTCAACATAAAGCATCTCTCTCAAAGATGAGAGAGAAAGTTGAGTAGAAAGCGCCTGCCGCTCGTTCCTCTCTCTCTCTCTCTCTCTCCCAGAGCTGGCCGGTTAACTCAGTGTTTGAGCGAGCGGGAGGCCTTAATTAAATCCTTCACCGAGGGCTCACGCAGAACAAGAAACAAATTAATTGTAACAAGAGGATGCACATTTGTCTCGGCTGACGGCTCCTGCGCTGTGGAGGAGAGAGGAAGCAGAGAGAGTCGATTTCCCCGTCGTACGGCGGCTGCGAATCGCCGGCGTCGCTCTCTGATGCAGATAATAGAGCCACCGATCAGACGGCCTGTTTACTCCACATGGTAATGCGATCGGATGAGGCGGCGCAGGAAAGTTTGGAAATGAGTCACTGACAGCAATCACACTCGGTAATTAAATTAGAGTCTAATTATCGTCTATTAATGGGTGCGTGTGGCATACCTGGGGATTCAGAGCCAGCAAATCCTCATAAAACCTCCCAGAGGAGATCGGATGAATCACTGGAGCTTCTGAAGCATTAATCTCTCACACAAACCTGTGAACGAAGCAACCAGCGCAAGCAGAAACCACTGCAAAACTCATCACCATTAACTCACGGTGCTCTGGGTGATGGACAGTTGCTATGTGGCTGCTAGGGTGGAGTCTAGGTGGTTGTTAGGGTGTTTAGGGGGAGTCGAGGTGGTTGCTAGGGTGATTAAGGGAGGATTATGTGGTTGCCAGGGTGTTTAGGTGTAGTGTAGGTGGATGCTAGGGTATTTAGGTGAAGTCTAGTTGGTTGCTAGGGTGTTTAGATGGATTTGAGTTGGTTGCTAAGGGGATTAAGGGGGGTTCATGTGGTGGCAAGGGTGTTTAAGTCGAGTCTGAATATTTATTGAGTTTTAAAAATATGTATTTACTTTATAAATGCATATAAAGCTGTATGTAATATTAACTATATATTATTATGACTTATGTTATTTTTAATTATTATATTAACTTGTTATATGTATTTATTTTTATTTATATAGTTTATAACTTCTTTATAACTTTTTCAATTATTATTAATTAATTTAATCGAACCAAATTGAACTGAAGTTAGTGTTTTTTGACTTATTGTACCATGAAAATCATTTTCAAAAAAGAAAGTGCATGTTGTAAACACAGTTGTTTTACTGCCTCTATCTAAAGGCCGACAAACATTTATTCCATTTGTAAAAGCCTTGAAATATTTATTTGCAGCATGTCAGGACTCTGTGAGCGGCGTGTAGTTCACAAAGATCTCGTACATGGATGTTTTAGTGGAGTAAAGGTTACAGTGCCGGCTAATAGTTAATGGATGTGATAATGCCATTAGTGTAGCTGATGTGCAGTTACACTCACTCAGAGATGTTGTTCTGGCCTTCAAGGGTGTTCTGATGATACTGATGCACAGGAAAACATCAGACAGTTCTCTGAGGGTCACACACTTTAATGCATGAATACTGTAGGATTTGAGTTATTCTATAGCGCCTGTTGAATATTGATGCCGCACCATAATAAGTTAATATAAGTGTTTCTGACAGATGCTCGTACTGCTGCAGTCGGCTGATGAGCAGCAGATGTTTGAGCTTCACCTGCAACAGTTTAATTAAACTGTCAACACATTACATCTTAATATTTCCCCACGTCATATGATCCTTCATGCCTGAAGAGCACATTCACATAAACACACATCATATTAAAATGACAAATCCAGCTTTTTACTCCATCTTTATTAAGGCCAAACCCAGCACAGCACAAATATTTCTCAAAAATATGATCAAATGTAAATGTAAGCGCTGCCTTGATGTCTTTGTTTCCCATAGGAAAGGACTCGCGCTGTCTGATCTGATTATTGAGTTAAACTGTAAAAGCTTGATCAAGCTGTAATGCTTTAGGAAATCAAATCATACTATGAAGAAAACTTTCTCTGCTAGTTTTATTCTGCAATAACCAGTTTACTCAAAGCCTGCCCCTCTGAAATGCTGATTTGGGACTATTTGCATTATTTATAAGCATATAGAAATATAATATAATAATCATAATTAATATATTACAATTATAATACAATAAAAATATTAATTAATTATCAGAATCAGAAAGAGCTTTTATTGCCAAGTATGCTTGGCAATGCTCCAGCTGCTCCTTTAAGAGCAGAGAATGCTGGGAGACTCGTGCTTGTCTGAGGCGTCAGTGTCTGTGAGTGAAAATGTGCAGGTGACCTCTGTATCTGCGGGAAGTGCGTTTGATGGCGCTCTGACAGCTCATGTCAGGCTTCAGTGCTCATTTCAATACGCCGTTCAAATCATCAGTCATACATACTAATAGAAACCTCACGCTACTGTGAGCTTAAACCCCTCAAACAAAGAGCAGCAGAGAGTCACTTATAGTTGGACTGATGGAATCAACTGTCATAGATAATGCAATATATCATATACATCTACATCAGCATGCTGTAAAATAGTTTTAACACTCAAGTGTGAGTGATGTTTGCATAAGCAAACTCATGTCATGATGATAGGGTGTAAGGCATGGTTGCTAGGGTATAGCTATGTGGTTGATAAGATGTTCTGATGGTTGCTAGAGTATACGGAGTGGTTGCCAGGGTGTTGCTATGCGTTTGTTAGAGTCAGAGGTAGTTCTGATAGTTGTTTGACTGTTCAGGAGTTGCTAGGATGTTGTTATGTGTTGCTAAAGTGTTTGGTGGTTATTATGGTGTTCAGGTGGTTGCTAGGGTGTTGCTATGTGGTAGATAAGGACTTATAGTGGTGGCTAAAGTGTTCTGATTGTTGCTAGGGTGTTGCTATGCAGTTCCTAAAGTGTTATTGTGGTTTTTATAGTGACAGGTGGTTGCTAGGGTGTTGCTATGTGGTTGTTAACCCCCTGGGGTCTAAGGGTGTTTTGGGGGCCTGGAGAAGTTTTGACATGCCCTGACATTTGTGCTTTTTTCAGTTGCTTATAAAAATGTAAATGGCTAAAGTCTAATAACACTGTAAACAGCAGTAAAACTGGGCTACAATAATATGTTAGCAGCATTTATGTACATGATTGTGTTTTTGAGAAAGCAACGTTTGTGCGTGGTTAGTGAAAAACTAAAATTTTGAAGTCACAAAACACAAACAGAACATTTGTTCACAAGACTTTTGAGAACCGGATCTTGTAGTTTTTGCTTCAAAATTATGTGAAAATCAGCTTGTTTAATTGCTCACAGAAAACAATATATTGATTTACATTTTTAGACATGTTTTGTGATCAAAAGCCAATATGCGAGGGAATGGCAATGGCCTTGAATATTAAGTGATTTCCCCTGAGAGACAAAGGGCCCTCCCCTAATGGCCCCATGATGGCCCATCAGTGTGACTATGACTTTGAGGCAGGTAAGAGAGAATGTGAGGAGATTGAAAAAAATGTTTTTTTTTATTATTTGTATTTTATTTACAACACAGTATAATCAAATCATACATAATGAAGGTCATGGTGGTAACCACAGAGATGTGAACAGACTTTGAGTCATTCCTGCAACAGATTCTGTTCAACAAGTGAAACGAGTAAGTCATATCTCATATTTACATGTTAAGTGTTTCTGCTTCTTTCCATGGATTCAAGAAGAAAAAAACATAGTCAGTAGTCAAGGATCTTGTTTTACCATAGAATATCAGTGTAGTTGAACATCTGATGTTGGTGCAGCGCTCTCAGAGGAAAACAGTTGGTAGAGACTGAAAGTCAGCAGGATTCATCTGTGGTGCAGGTATCTGATTCAATAAAATACAAACAAAAAATAAAAAAACATTTGTGAGCATGTTAATATCAGGAGCATCTGTATGTGTGCATATATGTACAGATGCTCCTGATATTATATATATATATATATATATATATAGGTTTTTGTATATATATAGGTTTTGTAGCCATAGACTCACGCATGCTCTGTACTATAGTAAAAAAAGACATTTTATATCTGAGATACTAATTGTTTAGTACATTATTAAAATCTATTTGTGAACAGAGTAGTAATAATAAACACGGTCTAAACATTCTTAAATGTGTATCATTCATCATGTTGTCGTTTGGGAAAAACCCAACTAGTAAGGTGGTTGCTAGGGTGTTGCTATGTGGTTGCTAGAGTTTTCAGGTGGTTGCTATGGTGTTGTTAGTTGCTTTCTAAAGTGTTCTGGTGGTTGCTAATGTTTGGGTGGTTGCTAGAGTGCTGATAGGTAGTCGCTAAGGTGTTCTGGGGGTTGCTAGAGCGTTTGGATGGTTGCTAGGGTGTTGCTGTGTAGTTGCTAAGTTGTTCTAGTCATTGCTAGAGTGCTGCTATGTGGTTGCTAGAGTGTTCGGGGTGGTTGCTAGGTAGTTTCTAATGTATTCTGGTGGTTGCTAGAGTGTTTGGGTAGTTGCCAAACAGTGATTAGAGAAATAATTTCTACTGTATTTACATGGTTTAGAGATACTGTACTGAAATAAACCGTTTAAACCAGTCATAGGATGTTTTGAGGTTTCAAATCCTTCTAAAATCATCCAACCAGAACAAACTTAGACTGGTTTAACTGTACCCCCCCCTCCCCCCTAATTAAGTGTTTCTTATCTTGAGGTGGTTTTATGCAACCGTATGAGCAATAGCAATGATGACCAGCAAAGATCTCACTCCAGTAATAAACAGCATTACAGTCTCAAAGTCAAATGAAAACACTTGATAACTGAAGTCAGAACATTTCCTGTCTCACTACTACTTCTCTAATTTCCCTTAGCTTGTTATTTTAAGCCAGCATCTTAAAACTGAATTGTGTAAGAATTGCATGAGGGGCGCTTGAATTCAGAGACCGTAAAATTGAGCAAAAAAAAATCTGTGCAATTTTCCCCATTAAATGTCTTCAGTTGTTGCCGACATATCAGACCGAGAGTTCTGTTGAATTAGAGCTCCGTTCCCCACATTAGTGGATTCACCACTGCGTATCACACAGAGGTAAGTGTCAGTGAAACACCCAGATTTATATCTTTAAACGAGGAACAGAGTGGCTTTTCTCTGTTTTATGTGGCGCTCGTCGGGACAGAGTGCTCCGCTCAAGGGTACATCTGCCGCGCGGCTCTCCAGGGGCCCGAGGCCATCGCCGTGGCACGGCGGGGGCTTTTATTTATGTTTCTCTCCTGGAAAACACAGAGAAACTTACTTGTGTTTAAAAGAGCCTTTTTTCGAGGTCTACCAGCGCAGATTCGCTCTATCTGCAGGGGTTCAGGTTAAACTTCAAATGGATGTTTACGCTCGGAAAAATGGAAAGGAAAGAGAGAGAAAATGTCTCCGGTTACGTTTGAAAAAAATAAAGAGAGAAAACAGATATGGAAAGGTCTGAGGATTGAGTCTGCAGGGACAGTGACTAAAGTAGCCCAGCGGCATTAGATATGCATGAGCGCTGAATCATCGCCGCGCGTCGACTGAAAGCGCAGCGGGAAGGTGCTTGTGTACTTTGTGTTGTCCTTCCTTCTGTCCTAAGATGGCTGCAGGCCATTTGAAAAGAATAAAAACAGATTATCTTGTAAAACTTTATTTTTATAAACCTCAACTAAACTGAAGCTTCAACATCTCGGTGTAAAACTGAACTTCATCAGGAATTCATTGAAACGATTTGAACATGGGTCATTTGCATGAAGAAATGAAGCCTTGTACTGACTGTTTAACCCGAGAGGATTTTCTTTTTCTCGAAAATGCTAGTTAATTTTATCGCATTGGAATAAAACTTAACTGACTTTGCTCACACTGTAGTTTTTGGGGATTTTTTTTCCCACTTTGTTACACTTGTGGTGTTCCCAGTCAAACCGGCCTACAAAATATTGCTTATTTGTTCCTTATCCTGTATTATTATCTTTTTATCAACTTGTTTTCTTTCAATTAGGACAGGTTTTGAACTGATTAATCGAAGGCATCATTGATCTGAGCTCATGCTAAATTTTTCATGTCAAAATTATCCACAAATAATGCTTTTTTATGCTCAAATAAATGAGCCTAGATCAGTAAGTTCCAAAAAGAAATGCAAAACTTGTGCTAATTACAAAAAGCATTAACAAAAAGATTAAATCCAAAATTTGGTGGTGATATAGCGTAATGAGAGATTTACATTTACATTTACATTTATTCATTTAGCTGACGCTTTTATCCAAAGCGACTTACAATTGCTATATATGTCAGAGGTCGCACGCCTCTGGAGCAACTAGGGGTTAAGTGTCTTGCTCAGGGACACATTGGTGTCTCACAGTGGATTCGAACCCGGGTCTCTCACACCAAAGGCATGTGTCTTATCCACTGCGCCATCACCACCACCACCACCCACCCATTTACAAGCAATTTTCAAAAGCCCAGTCATTTTTGACCAGGAACACCAAATTAGGTAAAGTGTTAAGATGTTTTGTATTGTGTTCTTATTTTCCTGATAATGAATTTGTCATCTGAAGCGATGCGTTTCCTCTCGGCTGGTGCCGTGCTCAGCATCTACTTCCTGTGTCAGAATTGATAGCGGCGTCTCTGCTTCTGCTGCTGCCAATCTGTCGTTTGTCATTTTTTGCTGCAGAGGAACCTTGTGTTTCATTTTGTTCAGAATTTCCATCTGAGTGAACATGAGGAGAGACACCGTCAACAGCGATTAGACAAACCGTTTCAGCTGTATTTACATGATTGACTGAGACTGTACTGAAACAAACAGCTTAAACTTGTCTAAGGAGGTCCTGAGGTTTCAAATCTCTCTAAAATCATTCAACCAGACCAGCCTTAGACTGGTTTAACTGGTCTTCTTGCTTTTCCTGCATGTGCTGGTACATTGATTGCATTCTGGAACTTCGTCAAATCCAGAATTCAAATCCACATTCCTGAAGTAAGTGTGAGTGGCGTTTACATATGCCAAACTCATGCCATGATGATAGGCTGTTGCTATGTGGTTGCTACAGTGTTCTGATGGTTGCTAGGGTGTTGCTGTGTGGTTGCTACAGTGTTTTGGTGGTTGCTAGGGTGTTGCTATTTGTTGCTACAGTGTTCTGGTGGTTGCTACAGTGTTCTGTGGTTGCTAGAGTGTTTGGGTGGTTGCTAAGGTGTGTGGTTGCTAGGGTGTTGCTATGTTGTTGCTAAAGTGTTCTGGTGGTTTCTAGAGTGTTTGGGTGGTTGCTAGGGTGTTTCCATGTGTTTGTTAAGGTGTTCTGTGGTTGCTAGGATGTTGCTATGTGGTTGCTAAGGTGTTCTGTGGTTGCAAGAGTGCTTGGGTGGTTTTTAAGGTGTTCTGTGGTTGCTAGGATGTTGCTATGTGGTTGCCTAGAGCATTTGGGTGGTTGCTAGGGTCTTGCTATGTGGTTGCTAGCGTGTTTGGGTGGTTGCTAGGGTGTTGCTATGTGGTTGCTAAACAGTGATTACAGAAACTGTTTCTACTGTATTTACACGTTTCAGAGAGACCGTACTGAAATAAACAGTCTAAGCAGGTTCTGAGGTTTCAAATCCCTCTAAAACCATCCAACCAGACCAGCCTTAGACTGGTTTAACTGGTCTTCTTGCTTTTCCTGCATGTGCTGGTACATTGATTGGATTCTGGATCTTCGTCCAGAACATTTTTGGGTCGTTTATTGAATGCACTCAGTAACACAATTCCATTTATTTCCCATTTCCTCTCAGCTCACTCTTAGTTTTACAGTGAGTCTGACATTTGCAAGGAAATAGGCTGTTCACGCCGATGCCAAATTCCCTGACGGTGTTTGGGAGGCGTTTCAATCACCTTCCGTCCCAGGTGCATAAACGACAGCGGCAGTCTGAACGTCTCAGGCTTTGTCAGGTTTCAGCGCTGAGACGCCCATGAAATAACCAGATGATGCATCCACAACACTCCATTCCTTTCAAATCCTGCTTTGTAATGGAAAATATGACAATTTTGATACGCAGAACAGTTGTAGCTCCAGTAATCCCATGCTACCAAATGTCTGACAAAATGCAGACACAATAGCACAAAATACCGATCACATGTGTAAGTAGAACCCCAGGGGTGATGAGTTTGTCAGCAGCAAAAATAGAAACCAGAACGAATTTATTAGCAGCGTTTGGATCATAAACAGCTTCTCTGACAGTCTCCAAACTATATATCATGATCACTGTGTGATTTATTAGTAGCATTTAAATAAAGCGACAGTGCTACACTTTAAAAAGTGGTAACTTGCCATTGTTAGCGATTTCTACTTGATTTAATTTATAAATGAATGTAGACAGTTTGGTTCAGTGATATTAAATACTATTTTTGACTTTAATAAAATTGGATGGTTTTGTATGGAACCCGTTTCTGCCATGAAATAAAAAAATTTAAAAGATAATTGCATCATTTTATCTCACAGTCCAGGCTTTTTTTCCTTGGAATTATAAGATATTAAATCAGAATTGCGAGATCTAAACAAAATATTTTTTTGCAATTCTTACTTTTTTATCTGAATTTTGAGTTTGCATCCCGCAAATATTTTTTTAAATATTTTTGAAAACATATTTTAAGAATATAAATATATGTTTGGTAACACTTTGTTTAAAGCCTTTATGTGTAATGCATTATAAAAGTAGTTTTAATGCATTTATTATGTCTTGTAATGCACCTTACATTGTACAATCTCATGAATAATTGTAACCACAGTTAATACATTATAGCGCTTATCAGTTCATTGTTTCACTATGCAGTTTAAATTCAGTTATAATTATTTACGTTAATATATAGTGAACGCACATTATTAATAATTATATGCCGTTATACCCTTTAATAACCCTTTATAATGCATTATACACAAAGGCTTTAAGTAAAGTGTTACTATATGTTTTTATTTATTTAAACATTTAAAAAATATACATTTTCCCTCCATATATTTAAATATCTAAGAAAATACATTCACATCAGGGTTATTATATTAACTAAAACTAAAACCATATATATAAAAAAGCTAGATTCCAAGGCAACATTTGTCATTTTCATTTAGTTTGATGTATTAAAATAAATAAAAACTATATAGACATATCATATTTTTGTCCATGTTTTTAATCTCTATATTGTTTTCATTGAATCTTCAGTGGAAACCTAGCCTGTGTTCAACAGAAATGCACTTGCTCTTTAGTTTTGAATTTTTAACCACAAACCATTATAGTATTGCTGTTTATCTTATATTTATTTAAATCAGATTATAAATATGAACCCGTATGAGATATGAGTGTGTAATGGGACTAGTATTCACCGTTAAACGACTGTACCAGACGCTCCCACAATAGACCGTTTAAACTCACACATTACAGATTACACTTTAGATGACAACATCCATTAAGTTTCACTCGTGTGGCAGACGATTTGAAGCAAACAGTTAAGTGATTAGCTTCCCGTTGGGCAGAAATGTTGAGCGGCGGCGGGGAGCGGCTGCCATATGGAACGCAACTGAATCAAGAAGACGGATTGGGAGGCGCCCGCGGCGGGAAGCTTGGTTAGCTCCGGGCCGCCCGTTAACACGGGTTCAGCCGTCACCTGCCGCTTCAGATCAATGTGAAGAGCCAGAGAAACACAAATACATTAGTTTGGACCCTGTGTTGAGGAGTCTGTGAGAGACTTTTACCCTCCGCTCATCATCATCATCACCATCATCATTACAGGACGCTGCAGTGATTAAGTGTTCATGGACGTAGATGAAATTATACATTTGTTTCCCACACTTCTTCATTGGATAAGTGTGTTCTCGTAAAGGTTTTCACAAAGGTTTTAAAATTCAGAGGAAAAAAAAAAAGATTACATTTTGGATATATACCATTTAGACATGATCAAAGACCATTTTTTGTCCAAGTTCAGATTTTTTAAAAATATATGATTAAGTCTTCTGGTCTCAAATTGCAGCCTTTGATCGCACTCCTTCTGAAAATTATATATTTTTTTACATATATGCTATTTTACAGATATGCCCTATGAATTAGAATAAAAATGGAGATTATTAATGTTGAGATATGTTAGATTAAATTGTCGATATTTTGATGTTTTTGAACAAACCAGCCGAGATGCATAAAGAAAATGTTATAAAGAGCTTGAAAAAGAAATACAAGTCACTCAAACATGACACTCAACTAAATTACACTAAATGTTTATTGCATGTTATTCTACTGGCATTACATATTTTTTTATATTTTTTTATTTTGAGTGATTTTCTTTCCTGACCCATGGGCAATATAATATAATATAATATAATATATGGTTTCTGTGGGTCTTAAAAAAGTCTTAAAGTCTTAATTTGCCAAGAGGGTTAGCCTAAATCTTCCTTTTTTTAAAAATTAAAAAATATTTTGAACTAAAAAGTAGTGCAGATCGGCTGGAAGTTGTATTTTCAAGCTTTACAAGACATTTAGATTTAGAGACCTCGTTCAAGTATTGTGTTCCATTCAATTTATTCTTTAAATGTTCTTTACTTGGTCTTAAAGTCTTAAATTTGCTTTACAGGAACCCTGTCGAACAAACTGGTATTATATGTGACATTCTGAAATGATGGCTACGCCCCTGCTAGCACTGTTGAGCGGCGGGACTCTGTTGTTTGCAGTGCTTTGTCTTTGCGCGGCAGTCTTTAACCCGAGCGTGTCGCTGGAGTCATTAGCGTTTAGTGAGTGCGAATGTATCTGAACCCGCTGGATACGAGGAAACGAGCTGGGCTCGGTAATTGCTGTGCTGCTGTCATGTTCCAGGGCTTTCTGCAGAGACTCTTAATTTGTTTTTAAGTGTAGCATGAGAATGTCAGCTCCAAGACAAATCTTTGCTGATGCGAGCGTCTGAGATGTATGCCAATTTAGGTGATGACAAGACACAGTAAATCCGAAGCCGCTGTTTGCACGGCGTCATGCTAGAGATTTAGTCTCCCGATCTCTGCACTTTGAAGTGTTATTACCTCAGAAATCCCATTGTAGTAAATCAGATCGGAATAATTGGGAATATAAATTAGCATAGAGTTGGAGTTTGAAGGAACAGGCATATCCCTTATTAGCATACATCAGATTCTGTTTGGAAAAGCTATAGAGAAAAAATACAATGTTTTTGTGTCTTTAAAGTATGTTTGTCCATTTCATGATTTGAATATTACACTATATACTATAATATATATTACATTCACACACATAAAGTATATATATTACCCAAGAGTCAGTTCCTTTGTGTTAATTGGAGGGATTTTGCAGTGATTCTTTCTGCAGTTAAATAGTTGCACCAGTAGGTGGCGCCAAGTGACTCTCTTTATAAATGAGTCATTTGAATCATTCATTCAAACGATTTGTTTGAAGACACTGATTTGTTTGGAATCAAGTTAATGAGTCATCGATTCATTCATTTAATTGATTCACCCAAAACCGCAGAGTCCATTCAGGAACGAAACAAGTGAGTCATTAAATGCTTCGTTCAACTGATTTGTTCAAAAACGTTGACTCATTCAGACACCATTACTTGTGTTTTGCTCTGAAATGCAGCTTTGTGTGGAACTATTTTCGTTCCAGAACCAAGTTCTGGAAATATTGTGTCTAAAATGTAAGTGACTTGATATTAACTTAATGTTTATTGAACTGTTTAAAGCAACATCGCACTGGAAACCAAGCTGTTGGTGTGAATCTCAGCTGTGTTTATTACCTGCGGCCTCGTTCCTCTCGATTGATGAGTCCTAGTTGTCAGATTATTTAACGCTATTTTTGTGTTAAATGAGAAAGTATTAGGTAGACATTACAAAGAGTAGCTTTAGAAAGAAATATGTTATTTGATTCAACATAAAATGTATTACACATAAACGTGTTTGTGAGTCATTCATTCGATTCGTTCAAACGGCTGATTCATTCAGGAATTCAGTAAACGGCTCTCTTTATGAATGGACCTTTGAATCATTGATTCGCCCAATTCGTCCAAAACGCGGATTCATTCAGAAACGCACAAAACTTCTGATGTGGCTTTATAGGAAATATTTGTGTTGGCAAAACTGAGCAAAGTTTAAAATATAACACAATATTAACTTCTTATTTACTGAACTGTTGTGTAAAATCACATTTGCATTCAGGACAAACAGAACTTGTGTGATATTACTCTCACTGCTCGTGTGATATCGCTTATCATATGATATAAATATGAGACAAAACTCATACAGGAGCCTTTTTGCCCCAATATCTTGAATTTTAGGGCATAACTGCATTTATGGAGCTGTTGCCCTGCATCATATTTGTCAGCAGTCAACTGTATGAAATGTAAGATGATGTACAGTTCTGGGGGCGGGGCCAGTGCGTTAACTGCGTTAAAATATTTAATATCGTTATTTTTTTAATAGCTAATTAATTAACACGTTAAACTGACAGCCCTAAAATAAACATGTAATTGTCGCTTTTCACCATATAAGTTGAAATCATGGGAAATATTATTGTGTATAGCCGTTAGACGACGAACATTGCTATGCTTATCACTGTACGTCAGTCAAGCATGAGTTTTCGGCTCAAGATCTGTATATAAAGTCACACCAGAGGTGTTCAGCTGGGATCAGGACTTGGCTTTCTGAAGTTCTTCCTCACTGAATCAATCAATCATGTCTTTCTGAACCGTGTCTTATACACAGAGACACTGTCATGTTAGAATAGAAAAGGGTTCTGTCCAAACTGTTGCTATAAAATTAGAAGCACACAATTCCCTGGAATATCATTATATGCTTAAACATTAAGATTTGTGCCCATGGAAATGACTAAAGTAGTCAAACCTGTTCATTAGAAGGGGGTGCCAATACTTTTGGCAATATAGTGTATCACAGATCCTCCAGTGTTGTGTTGGTAAGTGATCATTAAGGCCCAGATCTCAGTGTGTTTGTGTAGTTTTATTCCTGCGGTCGGTTCTGAACAGCTCAGCATCTGTGAGCTGATGTAACGCCACACATACAGTAACACACTCATGACATCAGATTCAAGCACTTCCTGTTGCATCAGCATCATCAGGTGGAATATAGCACACTTTTTCAACAGTTTTTGCTCCCATTTTCCTCATTAATTTTCTATGTTTCAAAAAAAAAAAAAAAAAAAAAACATTAAAAGGGTTGCACAGGTTGTTTAGTTTCATTTAAATGCATCCAAAAGCACACTTGACTTGTTGCTTCTCCAGGTGTGCAGATCATCAAAATACTGTAGATTTACTTTGAAACAGTTTTTCACTCAGAGACTGCTAGTAAATTTCACAAATAATCTCAAAGAAATGGCAAATAACACACTGAATCAAACATGAAATTCTGAAGCAGAAAAACAAAAACTCTATTTTCATGTACTACAATGATCTTTAAATTATTTCATAATTTATTTAATTAAAAATAATTTTTACAGTATAGATGTTTGTAGAATAAATGACCAATTTCTAATAAATTACATGTTTGTATATTGTATATAATTTAAGAGTTAATACATTTTTATATAATTATAATTTTATTTAATATAAAAAAATAATTTAAAAATTATGTATATATATAGTATTAAATATATTATAGAATTTAAGTTATCTTTATATAATTATTGCATTTAATATTTAGTATGTAAAATATTAAATATGAAATTAAAAGGGGGGAAAAATACTATTTTCTTATAAAACATGCTCCAAAAATCTTTTATTTGTAATTCAAAAAAACATTATATATATTGGTTGAAGATCATTTTCCAAAAGGAATAAATGACCAAGTTTATCACCAAAAATAATAATACTTTTAAATGAATAATACTTCCAGAACTTGACTTCCATGTAAGAACTTCTGAATAATTGCTGCTAAGATACGTGTGTGCATTACTCAGAACCTCTCTAATGGCGAGTATCCATCTTTTTTCCATTTGTAAAAGCTGGTATTGCGCTGACCTTCAGCAGATGAACGGATGAAGCAGAGAAATGGCTTCACTTTAATTTATTTATGTTTAATGTGCAGCTCAGGTCTGTCCAGGCATCGCCGCTCTGTTTTAGACCACTTAAAGCTGGGCAGGATCCATCGAGTCGCTGCGCTGGTTTCCATTAAAGATACGATCGGCCCCGGCAGACCCCTGAGACCCCGAGAGGAAGCGCAGATCGCATTAAAAACCGCCAGCGGCCCCGAAACACATAGTGCTCTGGAGAGTCTCAGTGTTTACTGCCACCGTGTGCAGATGGCCGCATTAAAGCTCATATCAGAAGCGTTTTATCAGGCTTGGGTTTAGTGCTCGCTCGTCCAGGTGGGTTCATTACGGCTCCTGCAGGTTGTGCCAATGCCAGAGCTTTGCCAGAATCTAAATTTTAAGGCAAATCTGTCACTCTTCTATATATATTATTCAGGATTTAATAAACAAAAAAGCCAATTTAGATTTTGTTTGTGTGTGTATATGATAATTATCTTTCTCTCTCTCTCTCTATAAAGGATGTTTTAAAAAAAATTTAATAAACATTTTATGTAATTTAAAAGTTGCTATATATAGTATAACAATTTAATATAATATTATATAATTATATTTAAAAATGCAATATAATTTTTTTTATATCAATTAATAATAGATGATTATTACATACATATATATCTATATATAGAGAGAGAGATCATACAAAATGCATGTTATTTTTTATTTAGTACTGTCCTGAATAAGATATTTTACGCAAAAGATGTTTACATATAGTCCACAAGACAAAAAAATTGCTGAAATTATTCAAATAACCCCTGGTTCTTAATTCTGTGTGTGGTTACCTGGATGATTTACAGCTGTGTTTTGTTTTGTGATGGTTGTTCATGAGTCCCTTGTTTGTTCTGAACAGTTCAACTGCCTTGAACCCTTTCCAGCAGTGACTGTATGATTTTGAGATCCATCTCAAAGGGACTCAAACACAAGTAATAAAAAAGGTTCAAGCGTTCACTGATGCTCCAGAAGGAAACACGATGCATTAAGAGCCGGGGGGTGGAAACTAATTGTTTGTAGAGAGATATGCGCAGACACAGCATGCATGTAACACACACACACACACACAACTGTCATCGCTTCGCGTCGGGTGGTTCCTTGCCTCCACGTCATGCATTTAAAATCCTTTGATGCACAGCAAACCATTGATTATCCCTCATATATATATATATTTATAGCATTGGTTTTTGTTCCTTGTATTGTGCATTGAGTGTCTCAGCAGAGCTACAGTGTCAGCAGTGTTTCTGCAGCTTGTATCTGTACATGTGTGTGTGTATATATATATATAATTTAAGTATGATTGAGTCGAGGGTGTTTTCACTGTTACTTGAGCAGTGTTAACCCAAATACAAACTAATATTGCATCAGCCTCCCATGACTGAATGTCATCATCACCAAAGACACACCTGGAGTCGTGCAGCCGCTCTTAATGAAAGCTGAGGAGAGCGAGACGAGTGTTTGAGCAGCTGCAGTGGATCTCTATCTGTCCTGAAGCCCGAGGCCATCAGTCGGTTGTGTTCGGCATGACACACGCTCTCAGGAGTGTGCATTAGTGAGCGTCTCGGAGCGCTGCTGCTGTCTGCTGTTTAACGCCATGAAAATGACCCGGTGAATTCACGTCAGAAACAGTCCTGGTGTCAAACATGCTGGATGTTTTAAACAACGTCTTATTCACCTTATTTGATAAAGAGTGATAAACCAGGGCTTACAACTGAATTAAAACCAAAATAAAACTGAAAATGTTTTATGGCTCAGTAGGCTGTGATTTAATGAAATAAGTATATGTGATGCATGTTTGAGAATGAAGCGTGACACGGTGTGCTTTTACAGGATTTAACATTTGAAAAAATCAGGAAATTACAACAGCCATAAATATTATTTGTAGTATTATTGTAATTTTACTGTAATTGTTTTAATTTTTATTGAAATATTACAATAGCATCTTCTTATTTTGTTTACTATTTTTATTTTGTAATAATAATAATAATAATAATGAAAGTAGTTAGTTATATTGATATAAAATCACAAAAGTTTTGGCTAAATTATGCTGCTGTAATTTTTTATTTTGTTTTACAATCATCTGTAAAACAAAATCTTATACATTTGTCTTATAAGTATAACAAAAATATTCTTTTTATTGTTTGTATTTCGTAATAATAATATCAGTACTGTTGTATTTATAATGCAGTGCCAGTGTTCCTGTTACCGGGAGTGCAGTTTGTGTTTTACATCAAGGACCACAGTGGAAACACGTTTTATTTTAAACTTTGTGTTATCCTTGACGAACTGACTGTAAAAAGAAAAGAAAAAAGAAGAAATAGATGTACACTCACAAAGAAAGTTTGGCTAACTTGTGCAATTTTTACAGAAAAATTCCAACGTGTTTTTTTTACCCCCAAATGATGCATCCATTAGAGAAATACTGTGACGTGTCAATGTGCAGCATGCTTGATTTCTACTCCGATGCAGCCAGTTTCTCTCATGACTCATGCTCTTTCACAGAGAAGCAACTGCCTACTTCTTGACGTAGCGCAGACTTTAAAGAAGGACTGAGACTTGGGTCTGAAATGTGCTTTGTGTGTGTTTTTCTGAAGGAAACTGGCGAAGAAGCGTAAGGAGACGCTGAGCAGCACGAGGCAGGAGATGACGGTGATGGTGAACTCCATGGACAAGAGCTACGCTGAGCAGGGCACCAGCTGCGACGAGGCCATTTCATTCATGGACACACACAACCTCAACGGACGCTGTGAGTCTCTGAGCATCACACCACAGTCCACCAAACACCATACAAACCCTCGTCTGTGCAAACACTGAAGACCAGAGCAGAGAGTCTCAAGCTCTTTTCTGTTCTGAGCAAACTCCAGAAATGTCAAAAAAAAGAATCCTGAAGTGATTTAATGCATCTTATATGTGACCCTGGAGCACAAAAGCAGTCATGAGTAGCACAGGTATATTTGTAGCAATAGCCAACAATACACTGTATTATCAATTTTTCTTTTATGCCAAAAATCATTAAGATATTAAAGGTGCCATAGAATGCATTGATGCAATATTTTATATTGTTCTCTGATATCTACATAGAAGTTATGTGGCTTAGGTGCTATTTTATTAGAACGTGTTATTTGTTTTCTGTGCCTTTCTGAATACAGACACCAACCCATCCCTGCACTTCACATCCCCTGCACAGCCTGGAACATAACATTTATTTACATGATCTGCTATTTTCGCTGTTGTCCTTTTTCAAGATTTTTATTTGTCACATACACAATTATACAGGGTATAACCAGCAGTGAAATGTAGGTCCTCGCTTGTTTCTTCACACATGTACTGAACTCTTATTATTCAACTATGCCAAGGTGAAGACAGTTTTCCATTCTACGGCACCTTTAAGTAAAGATCATGTTCCATGAAGATATTTAGTACATTTCCTACCATAAATATATCCAAACTTCATTATTGATTAGTAATATGCATTGCTAAGAACTTCATTTGAACAACTTTAAAAGTGATTTTCTCAATATTCAGATTTTTTTGCACCCTCAGATTCCAGATTTTGTTCATGGTCTGATTCATAACTAATCTACCATAATTAAATAGCGCACTATGAAATCTGTTTAATTTTTCATCAAATTTTGGTTTTAATTTTTTTTTTTTACTAAATTTTAATGGTTTAATTTAATTTTACTAATAAAAAAGGATGTCTAATCAATTGAATTTATGAAACTTTAACCATTTAAAAATTTATTAATATTTTAACAATAATAGTACCTCATAAAATGGTTCATTGTTTTCTGAAATTTTGTGTTTTAGGCTCCATTTTAATGGTTTAATTAATGAAATTGAATTCATAAAACTTTAACAATTTAAACAATAATATGACATGTTTATTTATTTATTTTTAATGATCTTTTTTTTCTGTGTAAAAGTTTCTGGATTCCATTTGAATGATTTAATTAGCAATCTAATTAATTTAATTCATAAGACTATAACAATTAAAAAATGTTTAACAAAAACTTGAACAGTTTTAGAATATATTTAATATTCCATAAAAGATAATGCTTAGCAAACTGTATTATTTTTATTATTATTTCAAGAAACACATTTATAATGTGATATATTTCTATCATAATATTAACAGACACTATTCTGTATTCGCAAATCTATGAAGTGTTCACTTTTGGTTATTCGTCCAAATTTTGCCAAAATAAAACAAAAGTAAATTCCATCCACATTTTCCACATCACCAGATTCATAGCTTAAATGAGCCATTATTATGATTGATTGAGACATGATTTACAGACAGTCTCAGCCGTCCTGCTCACAGTGAATGTGAAACACGGAGTGAAACGACAGCTTCTTTGATCACATGACAGTGTAGTTTAATATTGCACGCGCATCCCTCGGCTTCCGTGATGGACGTGTGGCTCTGTGAAGTGGCCACAAACAGGGATAAATAAATAAAGACGAGCTCTTAGAGTGACCTTCTCCTGCGGTCTGTGATTGACAGACGCTTTAGTATTCTCATACTGACAGAACCAACGTGAGCGGCGAACACTAATGAGTCTGTAGTAAAACACGGCTGCTTTCTCCTTTTTATTAGTTTAAGCTGAAGTACAACAATAACTCAAATAAAAAGTTAAAACTCAATAAAGAAAAACACATTAAAAATTATAAAAATACACTACAAAATTACTAAAACTTTGACTAGAATTGAAATGGGGGGGAAAAAAATCAATAAACGTTAAAAAAAAAATCTACTTCAAAATATTTACAAATTTTAAAAGTGTATCAGTAGTCAGAAACTAAAATAACCAAAACGAAATAATCTATAACTATAGGAAAAGGTGCACAAGCAACAGGGATGACCGCAAGCTTGAGAATACTGTCAAGCAAAGCTGATTCAAACACTTGTGAGAGCTTCTCAAGGAGTGGACTGAAGCTGGAGTCAGTGCATCAAGAGTCTCCACGCTCAGACGTCTTCAGGAAAAGAGCTACCAAGCCACTTCTGAACCAGAGACAACATCAGAAGCATCTTACCTGGGCTGTGGAGAAAAAGAACTGGACTGTTGCTCAGTGCTCCAAAGTCCTCTTTTCAGATGAAAGTACATTTAGCATTTCATTTGGAAATCAAGGTCCCAGAGTCTGGAGGAAGAGTGGAGAGGCACAGAATCCATGTTGCTTGAAGTCCAGTGTGAAGTTTCCTCAGTCAGAGATGATTTGGGCTGCCATGTCATCTGCTGGTGTTGGTCCACTGTGTTTTCTGAAGTCCACAGTCAACGCAGCCATCTACCAGGAAATATTAGAGCACTTCATGCTTCCTTCTGCTGACAAGCTTTATGGAGATGCTGATTTCATTTTCCAGCAGGACTTGTCACCTGCCCACACTGCCAAAGGTACCAAAAGCTGGTTCAATGACCATGGTGTTACTGTGCTTGATTGGCCAGCAAACTCACCTGACCTGACCTTGTCAGGAGGAAGATGAGAGACACCAGACCCAACAATGCAGATGACCTGAAGGCCGCTATCAAAGCATCCTGGGCTTCCATACCACCTGAGCAGTGCCACAGGCTGATCACCTCCATGCCACGCCGAACTGAGGCAGTAATTCATGCAAAAGGAGGCCCAACCAAGTATTGAGTGCATAGAAATGAACATAATGTTCAGAAGCCTGACATTTCTGTTTAAAATATCCTTTTCTTTATTGATCTTATGTAATATTCTAATTTTCTGAGACGCTGAATTTTGGGTTTTCATGATCTGTAAGCCATAATCATCAAAATTACAAGAAATAAAGGCTTGAAATATTTAACTCTGTGTAATGAATCTATATAATATATGGGTTTCACTTTCTGAAATGAGTGACCAAATATTGACCTTTTTTTATGATATTCAAATGTTTTTAGATGTACCTGTATATGCTCCCACTAAGTCAGATAATGATGAAGAACCAAATTTCCTATCACAGCTATGCTGATGATACCCAGATCTACCTAGCCTTATCTCCAAATGACTACAGCCCCATTGACTCCCTCTGCCAATGCATTGATGAAATTAACAGTTGGATGTGCCAGAACTTTCTTCAGTTAAACAAGGAGAAAACTGAAGTCATTGCATTTGGAAACAAAGATGAAGTTCTCAAGGTGAATGCATATCTTGACTCTAGGGGTCAAACAACTAAACATCAAGTCAGAAATCTTGGGGTGATTCTAGAGACAGACCTTAGTTTCAGTAGTCATGTCAAAGCAGTAACTAAATCAGCATACTATCATCTCAAAAACATTGCAAGAATTAGATGTTTTGTTTTCAGTCAAGACTTGGAGAAACTTGTTCATGCCTTTATCACCAGCAGGGTGGATTACTGTAATGGTCTACTCACCGGCCTTCCCAAGAAGACCATTAGACAGCTGCAGCTCATCCAGAACGCTGCTGCCAGGATTCTGACTAGAACCAGAAAATCTGAGCATATCACACCAGTCCTCAGGTCCTTACACTGGCTTCCAGTTACATTTAGGATTGATTTTAAAGTACTTTTACTTGTTTATAAATCACTCAATGGCCTAGGACCTAAATATATTGCTGATATGCTCACTGAATATAAACCAAACAGACCACTCAGATCATTAGGATCGAGTCAGTTAGAAATAACAAGGGTTCACACAAAACAAGGGGAGTCTGCTTTTAGCTATTATGCGGCCCGCAGCTGGAACCAGCTTCCAGAAGAGATCAGATGTGCTAAAACATTAGCCACATTTAAATCAAGACTCAAAACTCATCTGTTTAACTGTGCATTTATTGAATGAGCACTGTGCTATATGTCCCAACTGACTGCACTGCATTTTATGTATAATCATTTTCTCTTAACTGTTTTAAATTCATTTTAAATCAATTTCTATATCATTTTAAAATTCCTTGTTTTTATTATTATTTTTAATTCCTTGTTTTTATTGCTGTAATTATTAATGACTATTTCGACCTGATCGGCTGAGAAAACAACAGTAGTTGATGACAGACACATCATAAAAGCTGTGAAAATGAATCCTAAAAGACATGTCTGTAAAATCAGCAACAACTTCCAGAAAGCTGGGGTGATGCTCTGACAATCTACTGTCCTCAGGAGACTTTGACACAGAATTACAGATGCTACACAGCAAGATGCAAACCTCTGAGCAGCACCAAACATAGAAAGGCAAGATTAGAGTTTACAGAAAAGCACAAAGGTGAGCCAGAAGAGTTTTGGAACTGTGTTTATGGACCGATGAGACAAAGATGAACCTTTATCTAAGTGATGGGAAAGCACAAATGAGGAGGAAACAAGGGAACTGCAATGATCCCAAGCATCCAGCCTCATCTGTAAAGCATGGTGGAGGTGATGTCATGGCATGGGGATGCATGCTGTCTCTGGAACAGGCCCTCTCAACTTTACTGATGACTTAATGTATGATGACAGTAGCAGAATGAATTTGGAAGAGTACAAAACCATCTCGCCTACCAATATTCAAGAAAATGCCACCAGATTCATTGGGAAGTGCTTCATATTGCATCAGGACAATGACCCAAAACACCCTGCAGTTCAGTCAAGGAGTTTATAAGAGCAAAGAAATGGAAAGTGTTAGATTGCCCAAGTCAATCTCCAGATTTAAATCAGATTGAACATGAATTTCAGCAGCTGAAGAGGAGAGGAAAGGCAGAAACTCCCCAAAACAAGCAACAATTGGGATTGGCTTCATTAAAGGCTGGGAAAAGTATTTCAAAGGATGAGAGCAAGAGTCTGGTGATGTCTATGGGTCACAGACTCACTGCTGTGATTGTGTGCAAGGGATCTGCAACTAAATAATAGCTTTTAATCTTTTATATCTGCCTTATGTTCAGATATAGAACAGCACTAATGGGTAAAACATATATGAGTTGAAACGGCTAATAATAAAATGTGACATTCTGTAGTTTTGTCTCATATTCATCTTTTAATCATATTTGTAAATGTCTTGACTCCACAGCCAACAGAGCAATTTTGTCTTTACTGTTGCAATACTTATGGAGGGCACTGTATATAAATAAACTTGCCTTGCCTTACTATAATTTTTACTAAAATTTAAATGAAAAGAACATATAAAGATAAAATCTAAATCAAAATATTAACAACAACTTTAAACATATATCAGTAGTATACTATAACAACTAAAACTAGATATAAAACTGAAAATTAAAACTTAAAAGCTATTTAGACATTTAAAAAAAATGACAATGACAAAAAAAAAAAAATTACTAAAACTAACAAAAATTTACAGGAAAACAGAAAATTCAAAATATTAACAAACAATTTAATAGTATATCAATAGTATACTAAAATAACTAAAACTGAAAAAAAAGAATAAAAACTGTATTGACAATAAAAATGGCAAAAAAAAACAAAATGATAAAAGTTTAATATTAATAAAAATAAAATCTAACAAAAAAAGCTGATATAAGTATATATCAGTAGTATACTAAATAACGCTGGTGCAGAGACACATGCTGGTCATTTGACATTTTTAAAGATTAACAACATTAAAATACAAATAAAGCGTATTTAATGATTGTATAGTGACATGTTTGATTTATATAGAAATGTAAGTCACATTGAAATGTTTGTCAGTGTTTGTCAGAGTTCAGATGTACTCTGTATTTGTGTATTCATCACATCTTGCCTGCTTTTTTCTTCTGAAAGCTGTCTCCTCGCCGTCGTCGTTTACCCTGAAGACTAACACACTGAGCACTGCTGTGCCAAACTCCTACTATCCAGGTAAAGCTCTGCGTTCAGCGCTACATGTCCACTCATTTCTGTCTCAAACTACTCTGCTTTTGTCTGTTGCTCTGCTCAGCTGAGCTTTATAGACCACATGAAATCACCACTCGCATCTATAACTTTGAGCTCTTCTATATCCTAGAGCACCACTAAAGAGTACAAAAATACACTTGTAGAAGAGATATCGTTCAAAAGTTTGGGGTCAGTAAGAATTAATTTTTTTATTTTTAAGAAATGTATACTTTTCTTCAGGCTTATTCTAGATAACAAAAACTAAAAATCATTTAAAAAAAGAAGTTTAATTTCTTGCAATAAAATAAACTTGATCTAAAATATGCTAAATATTTTTTTTAAAGCTTGTTTTATTTCAGCTATCACAAAAAACATTAAAACAAACATTTGCATTACTTGACATAAAATAAACTTTAACTGAATAAATATTAAAAACTTATTTTATTTTAGGTATCATAAAAATCCTAAAAAAAGTTACTCTAAATGAAATATACTAAACATACTAAAATATATATGACAACTATTTAAATATGAAAACTTAAACTAAAACTGAAATAAAAGTTCATACAAAATTAACATAAAAATGACTAAAACTTTCAAATTAAAATAAAAACAGAAAATATAAAAATTAATTATTATTGAACATAAAATATTATTTAAAACTATAATAATATCTCAATGATACAAAAAGCACATTGCTTTTATTTATTAAGGCTGCATTATATTGATCAAAAGTGACACATTTATAATGTTTCAAAAGATTTCCATTTCAAATAAATGCTGTATTTTCATCCTGGAAAATAAAATGTATCTCAATTTCCACAAAAATGTTAAACAGCACAACTGTGTTCAACATTGATAATAATCAGAAATGTTTGTTGAGCAGTAAATCAGTATATTATTATGATTTCTGAAGATCATGTGACACTGAAGACTGGAGTAATGATGCTGAAAATACAGCTGCAGATCACAGAAATAAATTATATTTTAACACATATTCACATAGAAAACAGCTGATTTACATTAGAATAATATTTCACAATTTTTACTATATTTTTGATTAAATAAATGCACATTAAAAAAGAGTTACTGACCCCACACATTTTCTATGGGCAAGGTAGCTCACTATTAACAGTTAAACCAGCTTATTAATGATGTCAAACCGTTTCATGGGGTCTATACGTCAGCAGTTATGTCTGTATGGTCACCTGTTTAACCTTCCTGACTAATGCAGTACTGACTTGATCTGGATCAGTGTGGTCTGAACCGCTTTTCTCTTCTCTGTAAACCTCCGCATGTCTCTCGGCCGTGAGCAGATCCCTTCGTGCCGACCGCAATCTTAGGTGAGAAAACCTCTGTTTCTGTTTCACACATGACAGTGTCCTGAGAATAGCTTGTTTGTGTTGACAAGAGACAGACAGGAAGTAGATCTGACGCTTCCTCACATTCATACCTGCCTGCTTTTCTCTTCTGTGTGAGATTGGAGGGTTTATTCCTCCCCGAGCCGAGGCTTCACCCCATCCCATCCGCATTCCGTGTCGTGCGTGTGACGTCACGTATGTCTATGACCTCTCATGTGCATGGACAGATAATGTGGACCGGATGAGGGGGGAGTGACAGTGTGGCACAAACCAAAAAAGCGACCCATGGCCATTTCCATCAGTGTCTTCAGACACACTCTTTATGCTCACGATAGCGTTTAAAACACACTTTGTCATAAAATCAATTGTGCACATGCCAGTTTTTAATGCTAAACTATGAACTAAATACAGCTCCAAATCACTATACTAAATGATATCTTGGGTTCAGGAAGTATTTTTCCCATTCATTCATTTGAAAGACACAAGAACGAGGGAATTAATCTTCTGTTGTCTTAACGGGATTAGTTCACCCTAAAAATATAATTTACCTGAAATATATTAAATTTACTAAAATAAAATATAAAAAAAACATAAAAATCCTTAGTGTTATTCAAAATAAAATAAACTTCAACTGAAATATACTAAAATAAAATATTATTATTCTTCTGTTGTTTTAACAGAATAATTCACCCCAAAAAATATAATTCTGTCATCATTTGCTCATTTCTTTCTTCTGTGGAACTCAAAAGAAGATATTTAACTTTGGACCCCATTGACTTTCATTGTATTGTGTTCCACACAAATAAGTAAGTCATACAGGTTTGGAATGATTTAATTGCAAGTAAATGACCAAAATAATCTTATCTAGTTATACTGCGTTCATTCACTGCTTCAGAATCACATTATTTACGTCATGATGCTTTTAAAAGAGTGCAGGTTTTAGGCATCTACAGAAGCAGATCTCAACCCTGACGGCACGTGACTGACTTTCAGTGTTGAAATTAATGTAGTTTAGTGCTAAATGATTGAGAAAAGGTGAATAAAAGTCTTTTTAACAAGATCTGTAGGAAAGTAAAATGTTGAAATACTGTTGTGATACCTACGTTGATTCGATTTGCAAAATCAAAACAAAAGTTCACTATGATTCTTGATCCATGACGTTGAATGAATATTGAAATGTGGTTGAAATAAAGTCAGTTGTTATTTCAATGTTGAAAAACACTGGTATTTAATGCAAAAATGTCAGCAAGATCAGTGTCAATTCGATTTGCAAAATTGATACAAAATTCAATTCAAGCATTGAAATAATGTATGTTGCTGTTTCAACATTGAAAAACAATTGTTTAATGCAAAAGCATTACCACAGTACTTAAAATTCAGAATTAAGACTTTGAATCAGCATTGCAAGGAAACTGTTGATTTGCGAAACTTCAACACTGAATCAGCCTTGATCCATGACTTTGAATAAACATTGAACTGTGATTAAAACAATGCAAAAATGTTCAACATTGAAATTTTAACAAGATCTGTAGGAAAAGTAAAACATTGAAACAATGTTGCAAGATCAATGTCATTTCGATTTGTAAAACTGAAACAAATTGCAACACTTGATCCATGATAAACTTTGAAATGTCAGCGTAAATCATGTAACTTCCGAGCTCATGTAGGTCTGTTTAGAAAGTTTAACAGTGGATGGCCTGAATGGGATTTGTACTTGGGGAACCCAAGTGTCGAGCAGGTTCAGATTTGGCCTCGTCTCATTCCTTCATTTTGACACCTCAGACGGTTCAGAGTAAGTCAGTCAGAACCTCAGATAGTCTCTGGACTTCATGTGTAGCTGCTCTTGCTTCAACTATCTTGTTGCTTACACCCTTTTTCCTCTCTCTTCCTGTTTTCTTTCTTCACATTTAACCTGTTATGTATCCTCTTAAAAAGTGCCCATTAATGGTAAGTTGCCAATCGGCCCTGTGTTTTTTGGGGGTGACTGTCAGTGGGATCCGCTCCCCCCTCTCCCCTCAAACCGTGTCGCCTCTCTCGCATGGCCTTGTGTCGCATTTCGCCTCCCATTAGCTAGCATGGCCGTCACCCGTGGCCCGCCCTCTTCATACATACAGTACAGCGGTGGCCAAAATCATTACAACACTAGTATATCAGCAGCTAAAATAGTTTGAAGTCAGTTATTTCTATCTTTTGCTGTAGTGTGTGTCAGTAGGAAACATTCATTTTGCCATTAATTGTAATAATCCAGTGAGATGTTTGAGATCTGATCTGATCATCATCAGTCTGTCTGGAATGACATGAAGAAACAGAACAAACTGAGACTCAATCCAGAAGAACTGTGGCTTCAAGAAAGCTCCTGAGAAACTCTGCTCAAGTGCACCGAGGACAAAAGCTTTAAACACAAAGGATGCTCACAACAAATATTGATTTAGTTTAGTTAATAGAAGTTAATTCATTAAAGAAAATCTATTAATGACATTGTTTTTGACAGCATCCTCATTTTACAGCATTTTTCCACAAGTGCCTAAAACTTTTAACAGAACTGTAGCTTTGCAGGAGGTTTCTTGAAGCGTCTTGGAGACTCAGTTCTTCTGGATTGAGTCTCTCTCAGTTTGTTCTGTTTCTTCATGTCATTCCAGACAGACTGGATGATGACAAAATGAATGTTTGGAAATGTAAACTGATATTTCCTACTGACACACTACAGCAGAAGATAGAAATAAGGGACTTTAAACCATTTGTAGCTGCTGGAAATACTAGTGATCTGATCATTTTGGCCACCACTGTAAATGTGTCACCCTCCACTCACCTGCATCCTCAAATGTGCTTTCTTTTGGTTCCCAACCCTGTCGTGAAGGTGCCACATCCAGACATCACCATTTCACCATTGGTGCGACCTCATTTTGACATGGGATAGCCAGTTTCTTTAGCTAGAACAGACGGCTTGGTTTTGTTTTGATGTGTAGATGGTGCCGGCGTTCTGTTTATGCACATGTTTGGATTCAACTCACCTGCTGTTCTGTGCTCATCTCTTCATGTAGTCGTCAACCTACTGCTCGTCCATCCCTTTGCAGTTTTCTTCTGCGTTTGCTGACCGTTTGTCCCTTGCGTTTTTCCCATCAGACGAAAACCACACCATGAACAGCGAGACCAGCAGCCTGGTTCAGTCGCATACTCACTCCTACAAGAAACGCGAGGCGGTGGATGTCCCATATCAGACGGGACAGCTTCATCCGGCCATCCGCGTCGCCGATCTTCTGCAGCACATCACACAGATGAAGTGCGCCGAGGGTTACGGCTTCAAAGAGGAATACGAGGTGCGTCCTTTTGCTTAATTTGTCTTTAGTTTACTCTCAACATCATTTGTTTCATCACACGTTTGTGTCACTGCATGCAGTTTGCATATTATTTTTAAGAGTGGTCATTGAATATAATGTCGTTCCAATCTTGACTTATGTCTTCCGTGAAGCACGAAAGGAGATGTTTAGCAGAATGTGCACGCTTCAGTTTACAAACAACAACATTAGACACTTTTTTACAAAGACATTTTGTTCAACATCTCTTTTTGAAAGTCATACAGGTTTGAAATGACAAATTATTCATTTTTGGCTGAACTATTCTATTGATATGCACTGCAAAACTTTTTTGTTCAGTATTTTTATCTTATTTTCCAGTGCAAATATGTATAATATGCATTATTAAAACATTAACTAGTAGCAAAGTGACTTACAATATTAAGTCCCTTAAAGAGTTTATGCTTAAAACAAGAAAAATGGACAGCAAAATTAATTTTCTTCTCCCATTGACAGATTTGTAATCATAAACTCGTTTAATTTTTATACATTTTTCATATCTTAAATCATTTTGCATATCAATTAAATGTATCTTAACAATGTTTAGATAGTATTGTTGTCTTATATTTAGTTTTTGAAAATTAAGTGAATTTGTGCTTAAAACCTGGTAATGGGGTCAGAAAAATAAACTTGATTCCCATAAAAACTATTGATTTTCTTAACCCGCTGAGATTTTTTTATCACTATTGTTTTAAGCATAAACTGATTTAATTTTGATGTATTTTATAAAAAAAAAAAAAAAAAACAAGACTTAATATCTAAGTAATTTTTCTTTAAGAAGTATCTTGATTTAAGAAGGTTTACATGCTATTTTTATCTTGTTTTCTAGTACAAATATCTAAATCAAGATACTTTTACTTGTTTTCAAAATTAAGTTAAAATGAAATATGCTTAAAACAAGAACAAATAAACCTAATTAAATTGAGTTGTTTTCTTATTTTAAGAATGAACTCACTATTTTTATAAATTTTTCAAAAAAACAAGACTTAAAATCTTAGGTCATGCTTAAGTAAATGTATCTTGATTTAAGAATACTTCCTTGCTTTTCAGTACAAATATCTAAATATTCTTAAATCAAGATACATTTACTTAAGAAGCAAAATGACTTAAAATACGGTCTCATTTTCTGACAAATGTGATGCGAGATTATGCTTAAAACAGGAAAAATGCATAAATGCATAATGCATTTTTAAGCATAAACTCACTTAAATGTGATCATTTTTATGGACAGACAAGTCTTACTATAAGTCATTTAGCTTCTGAAGTAAATATATCGTAAAGATTTAAGAATGTTTAGATATTTATGCTGGAAATCAAGATCATTTTTTGCAGTGTTATCTCCATGAGCTCATGTCATCACCAGACCGCTCCAGTTCTGTTGAGCGCACAAGGCTTAGCTATGATGTGATGTGATGTCTTCACACACACGATGACAGACAGACTTGCGTGATCGGCCGTTAGTTAACGTCTACAGCGACTGAGAGACGTGGGCAGTGCTAAAACATCCCATCACGGCTCTGTGTTTGTGCATCCTCTCACCCACCACCATAACCTCACCGCTTTATCCTTCACATCTCAATCAAATGAATATTTCAGCCCAGACACCCGTTGGGTTGCGAGCCGCCCTGAGGGCTCGATTCATTATGGATAAAGATTGTTTTTAGAGTTCAGGTAGAAGTCCCTCGTCCCTTCCTCATGTGAAACTTGCTTGTCTTAACTGTGTTTTTGTTGAATAGTGGTTTGAGATGACCAACACTAAAATATTCCCTTATCTTTCCTTTTGCTTCTTGTTATTCCATTCATTTACTTTGGAAAAGATAAATGAGGTAAGCAGCCCTTTCTGGATATATGTAAGATGTTTTAGTTATGATTTGTTAGCTCCCGATTGTCCTGTAGTTTGTCTTGAAGCTCCTGTAGTTTTACCTTAGAAGCTGTTGCCGCCCGCCATATGAAAGCTTTCCAAAAATATAGTTTATTTTTATGCATCTTTAAATAATCTTGGGTCATTCATAGAAAAAATAAAAGCAAAAGCCATAAGAAAAAAAGGTACTTGAAACTAAAATAAAGTTTTTATGAAATGAAAATATATATATTTTATTTCATCTAGTTGTCAAGACATAATTTCTCGTTTTAATTTGATGAATTAAAGTAACTAAAACTAAAATATAAAAGGTTCACAGATTAAAGAAATTAAAAGGGTATACTTTTTGTCTTGCAATTCACTTTTTACAGAATTAGCATTCTGAATTTAATTTTTATTTATTCTTGACTTAAGAATATTTTAAATTTTTTATTAAATTGTATTATTTTCAGAGATATAAACTCAGAATGTTGCAAGATAAACCTTTCTTCTGAGAAGATTTTGAGATTTTTATGTTTCATTTTTAATTCCATCGCAGAAAAAAAGTCTGAATTGTGAGATAAAAAGCACTATTACCTTTTTATTTTTATTCCAAGGTGAAAATGATCTTGCATAATATTTAATAAATAAATATAAAAAGTAATAAATGACAAAAAAAAATTATTATTAAAACTTCAACTAAAAATAATATGAAAACAGAGCATCAAAAAATAAAAAATAATTTAAAACTGATTCAAATTCACAATTTTTTCAGTTTTAAATCATGGTACACAATAATTTAACTATTTTTTCAGAGAAACCGTGTCATATTTCAAATTATTATTATTTTGTTTTATTATTACACAGCAGAAACAAGCTTCCATAATATATTTAAAAAAACAACAAAACTAAAATGAAAACAGATTTCACAAATTCTTTGGTTTTTAAATGATGTTATGACACAATTTAACTACTTATTTAAATAGAAACAGAGTCATATCTCATTCCAGACCATGTAAGAATAATATTCCGCATTAGCAACAGTAACCAAGAGGGGCGGAGCTTAGCAAAGGGTCAGTTTCTATGAATTTTGCAGTCAGTATCCAGGCTGAGAATCTTTTATAAATGTACAGTTATAGTGTCAGAATCCAACATTTGAACATCTGATGCTTAAATTGCATTAAAAGCTGCCTGAGGAAGTTTATTTGTGGATAAAGTACATCAGAAGCTTCTGGACCAAACTGTAAAGCTTTACTAGTCGCTGTCAGACGTCACAGAGGTGGAGGTAATGCATCCACAAATACCTGGAGCATGCTGGGATGCATAACAATAAAGAGCAGCAGGGAATCAACAACTGCATCTTACAACATGCATTATTAAGTTGGGCTCGATGCCTGTTTTATTCATGCTTGTTTTGACATCTTTCAGAGAGCGCGTGTTATTCGGCATCAATTTCATTTCATGACTCTGTTTATTGGATTTGATTTCACCTCCTGCTTTTATCCTCAGCACCACTGAGACGAAACGCAAGTTAATGTTATCGTTCGAGTCGCTCCTCTCGTTCTGGACCAATCCAGATCCGGTTTTAGCATCGCCAAAGACTCGCGTCACGGGTTTGGCTCATGATTCCAGTCATGCGTCTGATTGGCTGTGGTTTTGAGGCTCAGCCAATCGCAGCTAGTGGCCTAGAGGGACAGAAACAGCCTGGAGCTTCCTGCCAGCCATTTCTCCATCCGCTCCATTCCAGTCTGCTGTGAAGCTTATTTATTCAGCACCACATTTTTATATTTCAAAAGATTATTTTCCCATCAAGCAAAGTCTGAAAGTCATTATTCTCTCCTGTTTCACTTCAGCAACTCTTAAAGGGACAGTTCACCTGAAATTCGTCATGTACTCACCCCTACTGTTTTAGTGGCACTGAAAAACTAGTTTTTGGTCATATTTTCAATTGGGTTTTATTTTTCTGTTTTCATTTTAATTTTTGTTAATGTATGTAATTTTACGTTTTTATTATCTTAATATTTATTATCTTTTTTTAAGTGTTTCTAATCCATTTTAAATATAAATTGTTTTAGTTATTAGTTTTAGATATTTTATTGCTTCAAGTTAAATTAAATGAAAATGAGAAATGTTGCCTTTGAAATGAGCTAGAATAAATTTTCAAGGTTTTTTTGCCGTTTTTATTAGTATTTTTTTTTTTCAATCATTTTTATCAAGTGTAGTTTTTAGTTTTAGTTTTAGTTATTTTTGTACTTCAACTTGAACTAAATGAAAATGACAAATGTTGGTTTGGCAAATAGCCAATAAAAATCAAATAAAATAAGTTTAATTTATTTTAGTTAATAAAAATATTTTTTTTGTATTTAATTTATTTAATTTAATGTTCGTTCATTGTATTTGTATCATTTAAGTTTTAATTTTTTTAAATAAGTTTAAGTTTTTATATTTTATTTATTTCTGTTAATGTTTATTTAGTTTATTTTAAATTTTATTTAAAATTGTGTTTTATATTTAATTAATACATTTTTTTATCTATTTATTTTTTTATGGTTTTAGATTTAGTTAAAGATAATAACCCTGACTTACCTTAATGTCGTTCTGACCCATTAACACTTTGGTTAATCACAAATGAAGATATTTTTAATGAAGCCTGAGAGGTTTCTGTTACTCCAGATGAAGGGAACCAAAACTTAAAAGATCCAAAAAGATCATAAATGTGTCGTAAAACGAATCCGTGTGAATCAAGTGGTTTGATTCAAGTTTTGTGAAGAGATGCAAACATTGATGAACAGATTCATTACAAATATGTTAATTTGTGTTTTAAAGATGGACCAAAGTCTGACTGGTTTGAATTATGATGGAGTTCACATTTGTGGGTGAATTATTCCTGTAAGTTGAGCCTGTTTTTCTGCGTGTCTTGTGTTTATACACCAGTAAAAGCACACAGAAGAGCCGTCAGTGTTTGTTTGACAGAATCTGCACTTTATATCACGTCTTGGCTGTGTAAATACTCTCGGAGGCGTCTGCGTGTGACCGTCTTGAATATTTAAATGTGTGTGTGAGTGTGTTTGCGTTCAGTAACTGCAGCGTCTGACGGCCGTCGGCGCTCGTTTGACTCAGTTGTCATGATTTTCCCGCTGCGCTCTCGGCGGTGGACTCCTGCATCTCATTATCTGAAAGGTGTTTGTCAGTGGCTCGTACCTTCGGCTCGGCTCGTCTCGCTGTCTCTGACGCCACATGAGAGACACGCTGAATAACAAGCTGCTGCTGCTTCAGAGAACCAACATTCATTAAACTGGCTTTAATGTCTCTTTAGATGCTTTAAATGCATCTGCATTTCATGATGTTTGCAAAACTATATCAAAACCTTTCATCAAAGTTGTGCTAAAATGCGTTCTTGTCTTAGAACTGAACTTTTTTAAACTTCAAATGTTGACTCCTGTATATCAGAGGTGGACATTAGTGAAGTACTTTTACTTTAGTCAATTTAAAAAGTATCTGTAGTTTATCAGAGTGTTTTTCTTTGGAAAACTTTACTTAAAGCATAATTTCATACTTTTTACTGCACTATACATTTCATAAATAAAAGTTGTTGTTTGTTTTTCCTTTAATACTTAAGAACATTAAAAATGTAGTACTTTCTTGTACTCAAGTAAATCTTTGAATTACTTTTACTTGAGTAAAAGTAAGAAAGTAATAGATTTCTAATGTAAATAAGTATTAAATGATATTTAATATGAAACATAGTGCAGTAAAAAGTACAGTATTATGCTTTGTAATGTTGTGAAGTAAAGTTTTCTAAAGAAACACACTAATAAAGTACAGATGCTTGAAAAGTACTTTTAAAGCAGAGTAAAAATACTTCACTACTGTCTGCCTCTGCTGTGTGTGTATATATATTTATATATATATATTAGGGATGCACCAATAGGATTTATTTTGTCCGATACCAATTCTAACAAACAACTATTGGCTGATTCGGATACCGATACCGATACCGATATTTCTCCGTTGCATAAAGCAGGGGTAAAAACAGATGGGTTCACTCCGAGCAGAATCGGTATTTGAACATTTCTGTTCCTGCGTTCCTCTGTGAAACCGGTTTGAGTTGAAAAAATACTGGTTAATAACATTATTTTTAAAAACTTTTTCTTTGCCAATAATAATAATAAAGTACAGTGTTTTATTTACTTGATCTCGCTCAGTCATAACCAATACAGCATCATCTTTTCTATATATACCAAAGACTAAATGTATTAAGCGTAAGAAAAAACTACACTTTAAAAAAAAACAAAAGTTACTCCTAGCGTTTTGAGAGGAAAAACCTGCCTGAATTATTAGGCTGTACATTTATTATTATATTCAGAAATAATGTAGGCTAAAATACTGGTAAATAAAAGCTAAATTTTAGTTCCCTTCTCTCCACAACAAATCCTCTAAAGTTGTATTTAGGAGAAATATAAGCGTCAAGACAAAATGAATTAATTTACAGACGAAACTGAAGCCTGCTGCTCTCATTCTGCACAAATCCAAATGTTTCCATATTCACGATGTATCTGGATGCTAAAATATGATTTATTACGTAAACTATAGGCTTTGTTCTTTTACTCGCATAGCTAGGTAAAGACATTTATAATGCTACAAATTTCTATTTCTAATAAATGCTGTTCTTTTAAACTTTCTATTCATCTGTGAATCCTGAAAAATAAAATGTATCAGTTTCCACAAAAATATTAATGTTTTCAACATTGATAAAAATCAGAAATGTTTGTTGAGCAGTAAATCAGTATATTATTATGATTTCTGAAGATCATGTGACACTGAAGACTGGAGTAATGATGCTGAAAATACAGCTGCAGATCACAGAAATACATTACATTTTAACACATATTCACATAGAAAACAGCTGTTTTATATTATAATAATATTTCAAATTTTTACTGTATTTTTGATCGAATAAATGCAGCCTTGGTGAGCAGAAGAGACTCTTTCAGGATCGTTTTAACAGTAGTGCGTTTCAAGATAAGACGTGTTTCTATTTATTTATTGCACACAGACGTGTTGAGTTTCAAAATGAAAGACTTTTGATTGAAAGTAGTTTTTCTGTTTCTTTAAGTCTTCTAAAGGTTATCGTGCTCGATGCAGGTTAAATCTGACTCAGCTCTCCTTCTGAAACCATAACACTTTACTTCTAATCTCAGTCCATAACCTCAATCACAGAGCCTCCGAGATGTTCGTCAGAAAGCTGCGTCGGTGAATATCAGGCACAAAGAGCGGATGATCAGCCGTTTCTCCTGCAGATGAAGCTGCTGTCATCATTGTGTTTAGCTCAATCACTGCAATCATATCTCTTGTCTCTGGACGGTGGGAGACTAGGAATACCAATACCACGCTTACACCAGAGAAACGGCAGAAACCAGCCCGACGGCCCTCAGAAGCCAGCGCTGAAGTGTATTTTCATAATTAGCTGTAATTGCGCGGCGAGGAGAGCATTAATGTTTGATGAGGAACAAACGTCGGCTGCGTTTCTCTTTCTGTCCGTCTCTCTTGTGCTTTCCGTTGGTTCGATGTAAATCTCACGCCGTGATCGAGCTCCTGCGGTCAGCGCTTGCATCAGAAAATAATATCAACTAAACCCTCAGATTTAAAATACTAGAAGCGGATGCAATGCAATAAACATTGCTTATGTATTCTTATTCTAAAACCTGGTCAGGCAGCATTTTAAGGCTTTATTCTGTAGGTGTGATTATGCCGCCTTATAAGATGCTTTCTTTTTATTTTATCTTAACATGGCATAAATTCTTTGTGCATAAAATAATCCCAGAATACATTGCAATAAGTAAAAAAAAAAAGTGCAATGTCAAGTCACCTTTATTTATATAGAGCTTTTAACAATACAGATTGTGTCAAAGCAGCTTTACAGTATTAAACAGGAAAACAGTGTCAGTAATGCAGAAGACAATAGTAATGTTCCTTTAAGATGCCAGATGAGGCAAGAGAAAGGTTGAGATAATGATAAAAATGGGCTGTGTTTTCATTTATTATGTATGACAAGTATATATAAATATTATAGATTGTAGAAAATTACATGTTTTGATACATTTTAAATATTAAATAATTTAAATATTAATTTAGATTTTTAAGTTAATTTATTTAAAAAAAATATTTAAGAGTTGTAATTAAATTTAATAGGCTATTAACATTTTTGTTTGATTTTAATATTATATAATTAAAATATAAAATTCAATGTTGGTAATAGGCTATTGATATTTTTATTTGATGTTAATACTAAATAATTTAAACATTAAATTTAATTTTTCATGATAATTTAATAGTTTTAATTATATAATATTAATATTTTTGTTTGATATTAATTTAAAGTAATTTAAATACATTTTCAATTAAATGTTCAAAAATAGTTTAAGAATTTTAATAATGCACTATTAATAGTTTTTGTTTTGTTTAAATTTTAAATAATTTAAATAAATATTCACTTAAATGTTTAATGATAAATTAACAATTTTAATAATAAACTAACGTTTTTTGTTGGATTTTAATATTAAATAATTTAAATAAATATTCACTTAAATGTTTAATAATAAACTAACGTTTTTTGTTGGATTTTAATATTAAATAATTTAAATAAAAATTAAATAAAATGTTTATTACTATTACTAATGATATGATATCAGTATTTTTGTTTTATTTTAATTTGAAATATGTATTTAATGAAATGTTTAATAATAATTTACCACTTCAAAAAATTTACTATTCATATTTTTATTGCTTTTAATATTAAAACAAAAAAAATTCAGTTAAATGTTTAATAT